>NC_056741.1:1595910826-1595985826 GCF_019279795.1 Protopterus annectens | reverse complement strand
ATGTCAGTCAAATGAACTGTCGACCATGTCAGATAGACCCATATATATATATATATATATATATATATATATATATAGATATATATATATATAGATATATATATAAATGGGTCCCTATGAGTTGATCGACAACTCAAACCATCGACAGTGACTTCACCGACAAGTCAACGACATCACAAAACACGGACGTTTACCAGGTAACGGATGCAAATTCGCTACTCATGCCTACCATGGTTGCATGACACTGCCACACTTACTAAACCAGGGTAGGCATGAGTATAATTAGCGTCGTCTTTGCGATGACGGTTATTTGACGTCACTGTCGATGGTTTGAGTTGTCGATCAACTAAATATATATATATATATATATATATATATATATATATATATATATATATATAGATATATAGATATAGATATACATGTGACTACACATACACACGCAGCGATATATACAGTAAGATACTTATGTAGAAGGCGCACACAATATGGTACAGCCACTATGTCTATAGCTAACACCCTAACAACTGGACACTGGATGAACCACCCATACAAATGACATTCATTGCCTGCAACATATACTGACAGAGAGGTCATAGGATAAACACCATACACAGGTTTGCAGAAATGGAATATCTTTATTTGTGTACTATTACAGATTTATATGCCATGTCATATAGCTGTTGAGACACTGGCATCCATATCAACAGACTAATGCAACTGTGAAACAGTTATACTAATATAGTAGTCTGGAAAGGTCAACACTGGAAAGTATTAAGATAGAACCAAACACCCTAATACTGGGTGATTTTAACTACCCTGTCATTAACTGCGAAAACTACTCGTGTACCAACACCTTTGCCCAACGGTTCCTAAATTCATAAATTCCAGTGCCCTGGATCAACTAATCCATAGTCCCACCAGAGGCACCAATATCCTAGACCTGGTCATTACCAACATGGGAAATCGATGCTCCACACCTATGGTCACCCCCTCGTTAGTCAGGTCTGAGCTTAAGCTAATCATCCTTAACATCCACATCCCACTCCCACCCCCCAGTAAGGAAACCTCCATAAAAAACTTCTCCAAAGCCAACTTCATGCTACTCAAGTCAGAAGTGACAAACGTCATGACACCCATGCAGACGGGAACTGAAAGTTCAACTGCTGAATCCTACATTAAGGCACTGTACAAGCACATCCACTCATGCATGAATCGTGCCATCCCAAATAGAACCAAGATGCTCTCATCCAAAAAAAGGAAGCCAATCTGGTGGTCCCCTACTATAAACAAACTTTACAACAAAAGGAAGAAACTGTTGCAGAAAAGAGGAAAATCCCTGGATGCAAAAAACTCCCTCACCAGCCTCAGTAAGAAACTGAGATTCCTCATAAAATCCTGCAAAGCTAGTTACGAAAATAAAATTGCCAAAGATTCCAAAGACTACCACAAGGCATTTTATAACTATGTCAAGAATCTAAATGGCAATGCTCAGATCTGCTCTAAGCTGAAACAGAATGGCATTAAATATACCGATCCTAAGGATATTGCCAATATCCTGGCAGATCGATTCAGTGCCAGCTTCACCCCCTCTCACCCCCTAAATGGCCCATCTCAATACCGGAAGATTGCCAAATTCCAGTAATAACAGCCACACAGGTAAAAAATACACTCTCCAAAGCTAAGAATACAGCATCCATGGGACCAGATGACATCCCAGGCTGTGCACTACATGAACTATAATATGAATTGGCACCTCACCTAAGTGTCATGTTTAATCATAGCCTCACCTCAGGTTTCGTGCCCACTGAGTGGCACAGAGCTACAGTTATCCCACTCCACAAGGGGGGATCCACCTTGGATCCCGAAATCTACCATCCCATTAGTCTGACAAGCCTTATCTGCAAGGCCATGGAGCGTATTATCATGGAACTTATAAACAAAAACATTGGCAACCTTCAGACACTGGACTCCATCCAGTTTGGGTTCGTGAAGGGCCAATCTTGTCTCCTGAACCTGATTGACTTCTTCGAATCAGTCTCCAGAGCCATGGACAAGGGTAAGGTGATTCACACAGTCTATCTAGACGTTGCCAAGAACTTTGACACCATCCCCCACTCTGGAATCATAGATAAACTTACTAAGCTGGGCATTAATCCCTATGTCACCCAATGGGTTGCTAACTGGCTTACTGATAGAACCCACACTGTAAAAGTAGCAGACTCCAAATCCAGCTCCAGACAAGTGACAAGTGGAGTACCTCAGGGTTCAGTCCTGGGACCGCTCTTATTTGGCATCTACTTCTCTGAAGTACAGGCCAACATTAAGGGACTCTGGCTAACAAAGTTCGCAGATGACTGCAAACTGGGAGCCATTATTGAATCCCCAAATGATGTGGATACTCTATAAAAGGGCATTACAGAAACAGATGCTTGGTGCCAGAGCCATGGGCTCAAGCTCAATGCCAAGAAATGTATAGTTATCACCTTTGGGAAAAAACATATACCCATGAATTACCAAATAGGTGGCAGTACACTAAACACCGAAAGTGTGATAAGAGACTTAGGGACACAGGTGGACAGTGGTCTCACCTTCGATAACCACATTGCCACAACAGGCAGGAAATCCTTCTATGTGGCATACCTCATCACTAAGGGCTTTTCATTCAGAAAAAAAGGAGGTCATTGTCCCACTGTACTCATCCCTCATTAGACCCAGTATAGAATACAATGCCCCATTTGGTATGTACCTCTCAAGACATCTGCAACAACTGGAAAGGCTGCAGAAATACCTCACTAAAAGAATCCCATGCCTAAAGCAGAAGCCCTACGCTGACCACCTTAAAAAACTCCAGCTATACTCTGTAGCATATCGTCTACTCATAGGCGATCTCTGCTTAACAGACAAGGCCATCTCAAACCCAGAGCTGTTGAACATGCTACACTTAAAGAAATCCCAATCCCTCAGAGCCACATGCTCCAGGGATCTAAACCTTGTCATCATAATAAACAAAACATGCTGGAGGGATAGGTTCCTGACTCAGAGACTCCCCAGACTCTGGAATAGATTGCCCATACATGTCAAGCAGAGTGCCTGTTTGGCCCTCTTCAAAAGGAACCTTGACGATTGGATGGGAGAAAGGAAATTCACCCTGGGGATCATGTCAGTTACCCTGGTAGGCAGGGATCCAGGGAAGTAAATAGTGTGGGAAGAAATAGCCAGGGAATTGTTATGGCTAGGCTTGTATAGGCCCTAGCCTCCTTTTCCACGACCAGACATGATTCTCCAAACTGAATGCTAACACAACTCTTGTTGTGTTCTGTTAGCATTGTATAGGCCCTAGGGCTGATAGCCTAGTACCAACCTATGAACCTATGAACAACTGCTGCTGCCCAGGCCAAGCCCTTCATATTGTACAGTAGTAAATACAGACTGGGCCACAGGATACCACACAATCAACAGTAAGTGATGCAGGTGTATAGTCCAGCAACCTCTATCTACACTCTGTACACAATCACTAGGTGGTAAAGACTTCAGTTGACCAAATGGGATGTAACTGTTACATAACAAGGCATAACTGGCACCATCACAGGCACACTGGCAAACAGAACAGCCTGTATGGCAGGAGGCAGTAGGCCTGCAGTAACCCACTTTATGTAAGTAATGTCAAGATAGGTGACATGTATGGTACTGTACATCCAGATACCTTAACGCAGCTCACCCCTGATACCCCCACATTTCGTAACAACCTAGGTTATGTATGGTGCGTCCCCCCTCCTAGACTCAATAATACAGGGCCATATACCACTGTTACATACACTGGTCTCTGGAGTGCATATGGGCACTCATGTATTGTGTGGGTGAAGCCCACACATAAATGGCCCCAGCCCCACCGTATATGTGGGGGATACAACAGCAGTGGACTGCTGGCAGGCATGGCAGTGTGGTATACCTATATGTGCATATGTATCTCTATCTGTATATGTATAGACATATACTGCTCTGTATATGTATATATCTGGGTGTGTATATGCATATCTATGTACATATACACATCCATCTTTATATGTCGATATGTACATGTGTAATTATCTATATAGATATCTGGATAATCATATCTACTTATATATTCACTATATGTCCTGAACATGGGGTGTAGCCCTACCTCAGCCCCTATAGTCCCACCTTCATAGTGCAAGGGGATGTCAGGCATGTATAGCAGGTATATTAGCAGACTATTGCTACTGTAATAGGGATTGTCTTCACAGACATGTTGTGTATGGGAGGTCACATCTGCTTTACACATGTGTGCCATTGGCTATTGACAGACATCCTAAGGACATCATAGTACAGTACTGCTGCAAGCATGTAATGCTCCTGTGGACTACAGCAGAGATAGTGACCAACAGATGTGGACATTCTGACACACTCTGTACCGTCCAGAGGTATACACAGACCCCCTTAGTGCAGAACATGTGGACCAAGCCTGACAATATGGATGTAAACAGCCATGTAGATGGGTATAACACATAAAGACTGGTATACATTCCCCCCATAGGTTATGCATTCACACACCCCATCTGTCCTGATACATAATAACTGCTGGTACAGAGGTGCCATGGACACATACTACCCACTAGATACTGACATACATCTGTACAGCATCTGACCGCTCTCTCTGACATACATGACTGTTAAGGGAGGCCCAGCAGCAGTACATCTGGCAAGTATCTGGACATGACACCTCCCTGGGTAAGTACAATAAGCTGCTAGGCATGTAACAAAGCACTGTACAGGCTACAGACAGACTGGCTCAACACTGGCCTACATCTCCTATGGGGGAATGCCCATGTACCTGCATATATAGCAGGCTCTACAGGCGTGTCACAGCACAGGGTAAGATACACCTGTGTGAAAGTGCATAACCACAAACAATGTGAACACAGCCACATATGGTAAGATTGCATAATATTACAGTATATGAAATATCTGTTCAACACCATCCTCATATGTGCCACTCACACACTAACCCTACATATACTGGGCCACTACACAGTGTGGTCTGATGCTCATCTGTGGTATGGGACATGTATGTCTATGGCCCTACAAACATGTAAGCCAATACAGTAACATACAGTAGAGCAGCATGTAACATCAGATAGGACAGGACCTAGGACGATGACATCTACCACAGTCTGTACACATGACAAGGTACATATTAACAATACACACACTGTCGACATTCACCATAAATACACAGACCTCAGTACTGTACAAACAACCACAAAATGTCCAGGTTATGTCATAAAATATAACCCCTACTGTACATAACATGTTTAGCAGTCTATCTCACTAGCTTGTTATCAGATATGATGACACTAATTATGGTGTACAGCACATATGCACCTCTTAATGCATGACATATGTACAAAGGTTGACTGAGTTGTGGCTGGAAGAACATACTCAGGGCCAATATTGACATGTTGCTCTGATAACATCATACATTTACCAATGCAATAAAATAAACGAATAGCAACGGATAGAGCCAGGCATATACGAGGTCCAGAAATCCACACAGGAAACTTCACTAGTAAAACAATTCAAGGTGCAGACATCAAGAAATAGCAATGATGATGATATTTTTGATGTTTGCACCTAGAATGGTTTTACTAGTGAAGTTTCCTGTGGGGATTTTTGGACCTCGTATATGCCTGGCTCTATCCATGGCTATTCGTTTATTTTATTGCATTGGTTTATCTCTACTTAGCAATGGAGGACTTACCACTCAGGTTCCACCTTTTTGGTTTTATTTTAATCATACATTTACCATTGTAACAGGGTTTGTTGCAACATATACCCTATGAGGGATATGAAGTCAGTAACTGTCACGGCTTTCACCATCTACAGACTGCAATCCTCACACTACCTTCTGCAGTTCTCAGATACATGCTCTGTGGGTAACACATGAAACTAAAGGCACCACACACTGCCCAGTCTGCAGATGACCCTACAGATGGGGAGTCCTCATAAACATAGAACTGACATGGTAGGTATTAATACATGTAGGACAGTCATATCCGCACACACCCTCTTAAACCAACATTATTCCAAATGCAGTATAGCAGCACTTACAGCCTGTAGTCAGGTCAGATATATCCCCTTCCTGTGTGTTGGCCTGTTTCCACAGTGTATGTTGTCAGAGGTAAATCTCCAATCCGTCTGAGATGCTGTTTGACAAACAACAGATCGAGTTCCTGGTCACAGTGAATGAAAAGACCCAACACCGACGTGATGTTCCTAGATATTGGAGTGTGTTCTCACACTATTGGCTATGGGAATGTTACCACAGCTGTTCCACATGCAATCAGCTAGGGGAGGGCTGTAATTCATGCAGAGGCCATCAGCTGATCATGAGCATTACCTAAAATACACATGCTGCTGCCTAAGCAAAGCAGGTGTAGGTCTCCACATCCACCAGTGAGGGAGTGAGAGAGGCAGACAGAGGCAAAGACAAGTCATGGAGGGGTGGGAGAGTAAAACTTAAGCATGTTTGTATCACACACCTACCAGCACAGGGTATCAAACCCTTAATGACTATGTAGAGCTACTACAGTTCTATACAGTTAGTGGATGTGCCACATAGGTTACCTGTTGCAGAGCCCTCAGAACATATATGTGATGGTAGTTATACAGTAGGTGAAGTACACGTGTCTGTCTGCATAAACAGGTGCCAATGTCAACACAGCCACACTCTCACAGGGATGCACACACATTGACACACTTGGCAGGGCCAGGATTACAACTCATCACTAGTGAGATTGCTACAACACATTACTGTGCAGGTATCACATGCACCACACAGGCCATACGGAGGTTATATGGGCAAAGGGTATGGGGAGGTGTCTGACATCAGACAGCATGCTTCAGTATGCCAATGGGGGTTGTAGTGGGTGTGGATGTGATCATACGGGTCTACTTGATATGGCTGAAATTTCAAAATGTCAACTTTCATATGGCTGAGATCATATGATCGACATTTGAAATCTTGACCATACAAGTAAAACACAAAACACAAACACACACTTACCTTAATGCTGCTAGCAGGGGGGGCTTTGCCCTCCTGCACTCCCATGGGGGGCTCTTCCCCCCACACCCCCGTAACTTAAATATACCAACTCCGAGATCGCACTACAGTGCGGAAGTGGAAATCTTTCCATTCCACACTGTAACGTGATGCCGGTTCCCCATGGTCGACATTTCAAATGTTGATAATATGATCTTGGCCATATTAATGTTGACATTTTGAAATGTCGACCATTAGAAGGGGACCTGATCATACGTGTCATACAACACATACACAAACACACAGGGTGCCAGTACTGACATGCATGGGTGCATTTCTGCATGGGTGTGTGGTGGTCGACTGTACCAGATGGCTATACAAGGCTAGGTGATGGGTATACCTTGGCATCAAGCCACATGACAATGGTATGTATTGTGGCTCAGGGCTGAAGTTTCTGCATTTGCCCACACAGGTGGGTATTGTAACCACCATCCAGGCACCTGGGTGACTATTGCGTGTGGCCAATGCTCTGCATCACTTGCCATGTATGTGTTCCTTAGTCCATGACATGGACATGTGTCTGGGATGTGCACACCTCCCACATGCATGTACAGTGACATGTGAAACTGTACCTGAGGTGTCTGGCCCATGTTGTGTACACAGATTATCATCACATGTGCCAGTCTTGGCCACCTGTGGTAGGAACTGGTAATGGACAGCAGGAATACCCTGCACCTACATTGATAGCACACTAACAGCATTTCCTGGTGTCAGTGGCAACTGTCCATACAGGGCATGTCTTCAGGCATGGTATGTCCTTTGTGGTTCACATGTGATGGTACCACAGGTGTCCAGTGGGGAACATGGGGAAAGTGCACTGTCTGCATGTACGTGCCTATTGGACAGATGGACAGGGTGCCATACCCTCTGTAGCCCACTGCAATCACTCCATAGTTACTATCAGTGGCCAATATGCAGTGTACTACCCACATATTGGCTGTTGCCTAGGCATGTGTGTATGTGTGTATGAGACATGGGTTGAGAGTGTGTTCTGGGTAATGCTGGGGTTGTTAACTGTGATCACCTGGCCTTGATTTCACATATATGGGTATGGATTTGCATGCCAGCCTTTTGGCTATTTCACATCTGTTATCCCAGTATGGTGGACATTGTGATATTTACTAGGGCCACCTTATAAGAAGGTTGCAAAATCCACTACAAATTGGGCCCAGGTGTCTCACACACACACACACACACACACACACACACACACACACACACACACACACACACACACACCTGTCTGGGAGTAGAACCTCTATCTATCTAGTATCAGGACACAGTTATAGTATGTGCCACAGAGATTATTGGAGTACTCCTTCCCCAAAGGTGTATATTGCATTGGATGACATCAGCAGGATTGCCAAAGTAGGATATTTGAATTATAGTGAGCGTGGATAGGCTAAAATGCATTCCTCCCTGCACAGACAGTGACACACACACAAAACATCTACAACCAACCTTTGAGGATATAGAACCCCTAACAGAGGTCTATATTACACTACAGCATGGAGCTGTTATGTGACACACCACAGAGATTACTGAAGAGCTTCTTCCCCAAAGGTGTATTTCACAATGAATGACATCAGCAGGATTGCCAAAGTAGGGCATTTGAATTGTACTGAGTGTGACTAGCCTATAATGCTTTGCTCCCTACACAGACATTGAAACACACACAAAACTTCCAGAACTGCCATGGGTGAGAATAGAACCCGACCGGAGTTCTAAATCACACTACAGTAGTACACAATTACAGCACACACACTGCAGAGATTACTGGGCTAAAACAGTCCCAGAGGTGTATTTCTAGGTGGATGACATCAGCAGCCTTGCCAAAGTTGAGCATTTGAATTGTAGGGAGTGGGACTACCCTAAAAAGCATTACTGTCTGCACAGACAGGCAGACACACATGTAAACACACACATAGTTGCCAAAGCTGGGGTTAGAACACCTACCTAACTATTTTATCACACTACAGCAGTACCCAGGTATGGGACACACCATGGAGATTACTAGGTTACAACTTTCCCAAAGGTGTATTTCTAGGTGGATGACATCAGCAGCCTTACTGATGTAGAGCATTTCAATTGTAGGGAGTGTGACCACCCTAAAAAGCATTGCTCTCTGCACAGACAGAGATGGACAGACACACACACAGTTCCCAAGGCTGGGGTTAGAACTCCTACCTATTTTATCACACTACAGCAGCATGCAGTTATGGGATGTGCCACAGTGATTACTGAGATAAGGTTCTCCCAAAGATGTATTTCACAGTGGATGACCTCAGCATGCTTGTAATAATGGGGCTATGGGGAGGGCAGTGTGTGTGCATGGGCCATAACCCATTCAGCTAAGGGTTGACACACCACATGCGGGCACAACCTGGGTCATATTTCATAGGTATGTGTATACAGCTGCTAGATGACTACTTCCTTGTACAGTCATGTTGCGCAGCTGGCACGAACATACTCTATAATGCTGACAGATACTGGTGGCTAGTATCTGCAGTGAGTGACATCTGACCCTCATGTGGGTGTGGCCCTTTGGCTGTGTGCTAGGTGGGACAGGCCTGCTCCTTGTCACAGTCGCCCTCTTCTACACATCTATGTATGTCTACCTTTGGCTTATTATAGTGTGTTGTCCTGACATATATGCCTGTATTCCTATCCAATTTGTGTGCAAAGCATGAGTGGTGCATACCTAGGAGTGTCTGCACTAACATCTGCGGCTGCCAGATATGTCTGGTACACTGGTGTTTGCAGACATGGACATGTGTTTAAGTGTGTGAGCATGCCCAGTATGACCTTTCAGTATGTTGTTGACTGACATTGCCTTCATTTCTCTAAGTGTGTGGGCATGCCCGGTATGCTCGTCTGTATTGAATGTGTAGATCAAGTCCAGGTAGTTTGTACTGCAGTGCTGATCTTTGTGTTGTACACCTACAGGTAGCATGCTGTCTCTGCAGGGTATCTGTTGATCATTTGGCATTGGCTGTTACTACATTTCTGCATAGGATGGGGGCACACCTGACTATTCCTACATTCCTACACAGGATTGGGGGGGCACACCTGACTGTTACTAAATTTCTACGTAGGATGAGGGGCACACCTGACTATTTCTGCATTTCTACACAGGATTGGGGGGGCACACCTGTCTGTGACTACATTTCTATGTAGGATGGGGGGGCACACCTGACTATTTCTACATTTCTACACAGGATTGTGGGGGCACACCTGACTGTGACTACATTTCTATGTAGGATGGGGGGCACCCCTGACACTTGTACACATTTGCTAGGACTGTACTGGTATGTCGGGTACTCCAATTCATTCTGTAATCTTACCTATTGTGCTGACTGGAGGCATACCAGTGTACTACAGATCTTAGTTTTTAATTGCCTACATATTAGTTTCTGACTTCCTACCCTTCAGAACTGTCATCCCACTGCCTGACCTGCTGTAGTCTGTCTGTGTAGGCCTGGGGGGAGGTTACCCATAGGCCTCATTCAGAGGCTATAGCACAACCTTTGTTTGTCTACACCTGTCCTGCTGGCTGTGACTGTTGTTGTGTATGTGAACCCCCCTGACTGGCATGTTTAATTCACTTACCTTGTGGGTGTCCCAGTATTGAGGGTGGTGCTGCAGGGCTGCCTATGTCGGATGCACATAGTACACTCCCTGCACATGGTTAAGCACAGGTAGTGTAATGTTTGGCATCCCTTTTACTGTATATGAGAGTCAGAGAGAGGTGTTATTCCCTGGGTCCCTCCTGAGTCAGTGTATGTGCTATGCGTTGCCTCTTTGCCAAGGCCAGGGCTTACTGGGCATGCCTCCTTTTGCCTACTGGGGCAGGCTCAGGTTGTTCCTCCTCCGAGTCACTCTGTGCCTGTGCAGGCCTTGTCAATGGTGGGGGGCTGTGTGGCCCTGCCCAGTGCTGTTCTTACTGCAGCTGTTTCTGCAGGATCATATTGTGTAGTATGGCACATACAAGGACAATTTGGGTACATGTAGCTGGTGAATACTGCAAGGCTTCACCGGATGTGTCCAGGCACCGGAACTGTGACTTGAGCATCCCAAACACACGCTCTACTCTAATTCTGGTCTGTGCATGTGCCTCATTATGGAGTTCTTGTTCGGGTGTGTGCATTTCTGATGGGCGTCATCAGCCACGGCTCCAGTGCGTATCCAGCATCCCCCACTAAGTGACCATGAGGGATGTCCCCACTGGCAAATCTCTGGTACAGCTGCGTCAGATTCCAGATGTGGGAAACGTGATAGCATCCAGGGCAGCCAGCACACACTGTCATTATTATGCCCTGGGCATCACACCTGACTTGGCAGTTGATGGAGGGGAAGCCCTTGTGGTTGATGTAGACCCTACCTTGCTCACCAGGTGGTGCTTTGATGTGTATTTGCGTGCAGTTTATAGCACCCACTACCTCAGGGTATTCTGCTATTTGGTTAAACAGTTGCATATTGCTGGCCAATGCCTCACGGGTGTTGGGGAAATATACGTGATCACCGACATGTGCTGACATGGCATCCAGGAACTGGTGGAGTACCCTGGATGCTGATGCCCATGTGAAATCCTCATCATATCCCCATTTGGCCTTTGGAAGGTACCTGTAGCTAGTATTCATATGACTACACATACTTTGGTATCCACTGGGATGGGTTCCCCTCTGTTAGTTCTGCGTGTTAGGCGTGGCCGGCACAGCTGAACAATTTGCTGTAGGAGGTCCCTGTCCACCCTATAGCACTCCACTATTTCCAGCTCATGTAGCCCCTGGTAGGTTACCCTGGATCTGTACACTCTTCTCTGTCTCCTCACTGTGGGTTGGTCGACAACGTTCACATCCTCACCACCCTCAGCCTCTTCCACAAGTTGTTGTATGATAGCTATTACAGCCCCTATCATTTTGCTGTTGTGAGTGTTAACAGTTCCCTGCTTGTTTACACTGGTGGTACAGAGTGTGGGAAAAACCAGAGGGGAAGGTGTTTGCATAGTTTGTAGTAGTGTTCTGGGCTGGGCTGGTCTGCTGCCTGTGTAATTGGCTGATTCTGATACATTTCACCTGCCAGCTAAGCTAGTTCTCCTTGATTACCTTCCTACTGCAGTTTTCCCTTTCCATTGCCTTCCTGTTTAAACCCAGGGGCAAGCCACACAAACACAGTGCTCAAATGTGCACAGTGCTGCTATTTCCTGGTTTAACTTCTTTTTTCTTCCGGTAAATCCTGGTGCATGGCATGCGCACCTGCTTAGGCTTTGTAAAGAGTGCTAGGCAGGTTTAGACACACCCCCTAGCTTAGCTGTGTTAAGCTACGAGCAAACCCAAGCCACAGGGCTCCAATCTGCTTACAGTATGCCTAACACCTCCCCCATGATATCACCTAACTCCTAGGCTTCCAGCAAGCTATTCCTACTCTTACACTGTTGGGACCTGGCTCACATACTGGAGAAAACTGGGATTCACTGTCCTTCCCCTCATTTGCATAGGATTGCCTGCTAATGCATAGTTACATGTCTCACACTGAGCCTCCCCCCTTAGCAACCACTACTCACTGGCCATGTTGTATTCTGCCTGCCATTGACTTGCATGGCAGAATGCTGGTTTTAGTTAAGATGCTTAATTTAGGTTAATTTTGTTATTTTTCTCCCCGATCCTGTTTGCGCGCTGCTGCCCTATGCTTAAACAGCCGAGATCAGCTAAAAAAAAATAAATAAAAGTTGATTTTTGTATTTTTTTTTTGTTTGCAATGCCAATGGCCTTCTACTTGGCCATTGGCATGCTTACTACATGATATGCAGCCTTTATTTTGAGATGTCACAGCTCCGTTTCGAATTTTTGAGAAATGTACTCAGTTACTAACCGAGTACATTTCTGCAGATAGCACTAGTCCTGCACAGACGGGTGCAAGCTTCCTGGATTGCAAAATCACCTCATTTACATAAATTTCTCCTGCAAATGGGGTGATTTGCATACAAGGGCTTCGTCCGTGCAGGATTAATGCAGGAGCACTCATGCACACCCCTGCAGGCTGTTCCTGGATCGCATGGCAGACATATTGCCTGCTGGAGCTCCTGCACTGATAGAGAATCCGGGGGAGTGTCTTTTGAATCAAATTTATTGAATGACTGGCAAATTTAATGACTTGGTTGTAAATATTTCTGATTATTCTCCATCTCGGTTTCAAAGACAAGTACTTTATAAAGGTCTTTTTTTGTACCAAATTTGTTTCTTTAAATTTAGATTTCTGTGGAACAGTCTAACATCCGTCACCTACACTGAAGTAGTGCTCGTAATAGGTAAGTTGTTACAGTTAGTATAACAGTAAATACTAATACAGAATGTTTACTTTTCATGAAATCTCAATTTCAGCTAGTATCATCCCAGTAGAACTATTAAAACTTCATTTTCTGTAAGACAGCACTTCAGTACCATGATTTTGTTTATGAGTAGGTATTTAAACAAAACTAGCAACCTCAACAAACTGAATGATGTTTTGACCAATTCAAATTGTCAGTGTATGCTGAAAAAATACATACTACTTTAAAGCCATGAACAACCAAGGAGGACTCATGGGAGACTAATATATTCATGTGTAGTTTTAGAATATCCAAGGTTGAAACGTATTATTTTTATGAGGACTTGCATTCTCTCAGCACCACGTCTCCAGTGTCGGACATTTACCGGCCATTAGCTTCATCTACTGTTGTGGATTTCTGCTTGTGCATTTTCAAAGGTTTTAACTTCTGTCTGTGTAAAACACATGTGATGAGTTAGACTTAATTTTCCCACAAATTATAATGCACAGAGGTAAAAAATGTAGATAAAATAAATACTTGAAAATTTTCACCAAATGAGCATGATGCAGACCAACAAGATTTGAGAATACTTTGCACTTCTTTGATGCAGCTTTTCCTTAGACTTTCAGTATTTTTTAAATAGTTTAACTTAAAGCTCCAGCTCCAGAAATTAAATTTGTTTAATACATACAAAGTACCATACACTTGAAAATTTCAGTATGCTAATTATTAGTAGATATGCTTTCTGTGATGTATTTAACCTGCTATCCACAGTACATTGTTTCAGTTCCATTCATAATAATGGGGTATTTTTGCAAGGCATGTTCCAGCAAATGCTGTACATATTGCATTTATTTGAAATTTAAAATATATATTCCTTGCATTCCTTGCTTCCTCCCATTCTTCTGTTGCAGTATTATATCGATACAAGTATTATAAAGTCACTGCATTGCAGTAGTAGTCACAATTTTAATGTATTTAGCTTATCTTTTACACTTAAATATTATGTGAAGGAAAGGTTTCTTTAAAGACCTATTGTACCCACTGAGGGACTTAACTCATGCACACAGCATGAGAGGGTGCTGTACTGCATAACTGATTTATAACTTTTGAAGGATTATGCTTTTCTTCTGCTGTACTTCGGTATTCTGGGAACAAACTAAATGTGATTACAGTTGCAGGGTGTGCTTGTCATGTATCCTGATACCTCCTACAGACTGCGCTCAACAAACAGCCTCAGGGAGGTGCTGTTCCTTAACACAGTACGCTGCTATAACACACTGCATTTCTTCCACATTAATCACAACTTCAGTTTTCTTTACAAAGTTAACCGAAGCATAGGTTTGTGATGCCTATAAAGTATCTGCTGCCTGGAGAGGAGGTTTAGGTGGATTATGCAGTTATTCGTTATAAATGATTTGTCCTGTGTTAAAATTTGTACATTTTCTAATCTATAGTCAGTAAAAACAGAGTATCATAATCTTGGGTTCCTGAGAAATATTTTGGAGACTAATCATCACAGAATTTAGAGAGGTGTCATCATTCTTTTTAAATGCACATTCATACACATTTATTTCCTAAGAATATTTGCATGTAACTTACACACTTCATTAAATGATTTTCAAACAGCAGCTATACAAAATGCATCTTTAGTCCATGAGAGAGGTGCTACTTAAATTTCATGATGGGTGTAATATAGCTGTGGTATAAAAAAAATCAAATAGAAAATCAGTCATTCAAAACTTATTTGAATTAAATTTAAAGACAGAGCTATACCTCTGACTGCTAGAGTCATCTTTTTAAATAAAAAAAAATATATATGTATATATATTTAGGCATACCTTTCTAAAAACATGAGCTACTATAAGGTATGGGAATGACAGACCTGCCCAGCTGAATCATGGTCAAATGGGGCCCTGGGCAGGGTAATGGACCAGACGACCCAACCCCTCACCTGCAGCCATTCCAGTGTCTCGTTACTTGGCTCTGACTCTCCAGTTACCATGCATACTGTTCAACCCTCTAGTGTGCATACTTTTTTTCTTTACTTTTACAATGATTACAGAGATTTGGATTTAATTAAAAACTTTTATTTCAAATTTCATTGCACAAACACTGATGGCCATTTACCAAGCAAAACAGTCGCACATTGAAAATAGAATTAACATGATCAACAGTAAACCTTTCTTCCATTGTAAATCCCATTCATTGAGAATGCATTGAAACTCACATTTATTTATTTCCAGTTTGATTACTGGGGAAGTCCACTGGACTCAGAGAGCCCATTTTCAGTGGAGGTCCGGGGAGAAAAGCTCCATGACAAAGAATACAGATTAAGATTGAAAAACAATAACAATTAAGAACAAGTTACAAATATATGAATTCAAAGCAAAGCATAAGCAGTTTAGACCATTGTGGAAAATCTTTCCTTGTATAGAGTCATTTAACATATAGTCATGCATATAGAGTAAGAAGCTATTTACAATATTTATATAGTTAGTATATCTGGGAAATAGCTTTGAAAGGATATTGTAAGTTATATTGTTCAGAAATGCAGGAGGAAAACCTGCTGGGGCCAAGAGCTTAGCACAGAAATTAGGTAGGATGAAAGCACATACATTTCCATTTGGAGGACAGGTAGGTGAATAGCTGTGATTTAAAGTTCTTTCTGTTTGGCAGGGTTCTTAGTGTTGAAGGGAGAGAATTCCATTTCCTACCTAGGGAGTAAGAAAGAAGAAGTTGTCCGGCAGGTCTTTTAGGTTTATGGATCATTATTAAGTTTTGTTTTTCTGATCTTAGAGTTCTATTAGGGGTGTAGGGTGGAGGGATGTTTGTCAGCGCGGGGCATTTTGTTTGGTAAAATAGGAGTCTGTGTGCAGTGGTAAGTTGGAGGTAGTCTAGGTGGTTTGGGAGTTTTAGCCAGTTCAGAGATTGGAGGGAGAGGCAGTGATGGGTAGAATTTTTGGCTTTGGTGGCAAATGTGGAGATTTTATTATAGCAGTTTTCAAGTTTAGAGGTGATGGAAGATGTCAAGTTTGTTAGCAGAGGGTCTCCATACAATAGGGAAGGCAGAAGGTAAGTAGTGGCCAGGGTATGCCTAGTGGAGGAGGAGAGGAAGTAACTGTTCCTATATAGCATCCCTAACTTTTGGTGGGTTTTCTTTATGTTTTGTTGAATATGGATGTCGAACCTAAGGTGTTCATCTATTGTAACACCTAGGAGTTTGGCAAAGGGAACCACTTTGATGGGGGAGTTGGTTAGGCTAAGAACTTGGAAGAAATTTTTGTCGTAAGAGAAAGATTTTGAGGGAGGGAATAGGATTATTTTAGATTTATTTGCATTGAGAGAGAGATGATTTTGGTGCATCCAGGTCTCAGTAGTTGAGAAGGTGGTTTGGGTTTTAGCTAGCAGTTTGGGGAGGTTAGAGGCAGAGCAGACTAAGGTTGAGTCATCAGCATAATGAATGACTTTTACGTTAGGAATAGCGGAGTGGAAATTATTGATAAAGATGTTAAATAGCATAGGTCTGAGGATACAGCCCTGAGGGAAGCCAGTTGGGGTTGGTAAGAAAGGAGAGGTGGCTTTATTCCATTTGGCAGCCTGAGTCCTATCAGACAGGTAACTAGAAAACCATGCTAGAGTGTTTTGGAAGAGATTAAGGTTTGAAAGATGACAGAGAAGGTGCTTGTGGGAAACAGTATCGAAAGCTTTAGAGAGATCTAGGAGTACTGTAGATACTAAGTGTCTGGAGTCTCAGGCTTGATTGACAGTTTCTAGGAAGGAAAGTAATGCGGTCATAGTGCTATGTCCAGGGCAGAAGCCATGTTGGGTATGGGTAAGGAGTTGGTTTTGGGTCAGAAATGACATGAGTTGGAGATGAATACATTTTTTCCAGTATTTTGGAGATAGGTGAGAGTAGTGCAATGGGGCAGAAATTTGAGATGCCTGTGTTTTTGCCTCCCTTGTGGAGAGGAAGAATAAAGGTGGAATGCCAGAGTTTGGGGTTGCAGGATTCCTTTATGGATCTATTGATAAGGATGCCAATTGGGAATGCTAATCCATCAGCAGCTTATTTTAAGAAGGAGGAGGGAATGTTATCGGGTACATTGGAGCAGGGTTTAAGTGTGGATAGGAGTCTTTTTATGAGAGTAGTGAGGACAGGTTTGAGCTCAAACATAGGAGGAAATTATTGGGGGACTTAAGACTAGGAAGTTGGAGAGAAGAGTTACTGTTGGGAAAAGTCTTGGTCAAGTTAGATATAGTCTATAAAAAATGAGTTAAATTGTGATGCCAATTCGAGGTCAGATTTACTTGGTTCAGGGCAGGGGTTATTTTTGAAGCCTGGGTTAAGAAGTGAGTTTATAGAGTTCCAAAATGCTTAGGGTTTTTGGTATGGTTGGACTGGAGCTGTATATAATAAGATTTTTTTATCATTGGTGATTTGCTTTTTTGCGAGGTTACAGAGCTGTGTGTACTGGAGATGGGTTTCAGGCAGTTTATTCTTTTGGAAAAGCTTCCAGAACTTATCTCTTTGACACATAGTTTGCTTTGTTTCTTTAGATAGCCAGGGAGTAGTAAGTTTTTATCCTTTTGTGTCTTAGTGGGGCTAGGGAGTTAAGAGTGTCCAGAAAGGTAGTATTAAAGTAGTCTATGGCTTTGTCAAGTGGAAGGGTTTTGAGATTGTTCCATTTCATTTGTTTGAAAATATTGGAGAAAGTTTTGGGGTCAAATTTTCTGAGGTTGCATGTAAGAATGTATTGATGCTGATGAGGGGTAGAGGTGGTTGCCCGGTGAATAAAAGCTGGGAAGTGGTCACTAATGGTGTTAGCGATAGTGCCGGAATTGGTGATTTTGTTAGAATGGGTGACTAAAATCCAATCAAGAATGGATCCTGGGGGATTTGTTTTATTGGGTCTGGTGATGGAGGGGATTACTTGAGTAAAATTTAATGAATAGGGAAGTTAAGGGGCTGTTGATTTTATTCCAGTCGATGTTTACATCACCTAGTATGTAGGTTTCATAGTGTATTTCTGCTGAGGCCCATAGGAGTATATCTTCAAGGATAGCAGTGTTGTTATCGGGTGAGAAGTATAAGGCAATGACACAGATGCATTTGTGGTTATTTATTTTTAGTAGACCGGCTGTTGGGGAATTGAGGAATAGGATTTGGAAGGGGAATTAAGGTGAGAACATTAGAGTATATTAAAGCTGTGCCACCACCTTTTCTATTTAAGCGGTCACATCTAAGAGTGTGAAATCCAGGGGGTAGGATTTCAGAATCAGAGATGTGGGGTTTGAGCAAGGTTTCAGAGATGGCTGTGATGTCGGGTTGGTTGTGGTTTAGCCATGCTTGGAATTGGTGTATTTTATTATTGAGATTCTGGGCATTAATTGTGAAGAATTTAAGAGTATTGTAGGGGGAAGGAGGAGAAGAGGGAGGAGAAGGGTTGTTGTTGATTATGGGTGGTTGAGGTCCAGGGTTGGGATGGATGTCTCCAGCTAAAAATAGGTTGCTGAAAGAAGTAATTCTTGCAAGTTTGGATTTTTGTTTTAAGGATTTAGGTTGGTCTAGGATAGGTTTAAGGATAGGTAACTTAGATGTAGTGTGGAAGATTTCAGGAAAGAATAGGTGCAGAGGATTTGGTTGAAGTAGGGAAGGCGAGATAAGGTGGAAGTAAGAATTTGGCAGTGGGTAGAGAAGGGTTTGTGTGGAGGTTTGAGAGGTAGTTAAAACTGGAGGTTGGTTGGAGGAATAAGAGATGGCATAACACAGTGGGATTAGGAGTAAGAGGAGGCAGCTGTGGACTCAGAGAGTTAAGGTGATTGAGAAGGGCATGTTGGAAGTCGGTATTATAAAGGTAAAAAGTTGTAAGGGGAGACTGGCTGTGAGAAGTGAACTAGATACGACTTGAGTTAGAGTGTAAGAAAGAAAAAAGGGGGTTGGGAAGTTGGACAGACAGAGTGATAGAGAGTGTTTAGATTAAAAGGTGTAGGTGTGAGGAGGAGGGGCAATGAAGAGGCGAAATAGAGGGAAGTGTTACTGGATAAAGAAAGGAGGAGGGGAATGGAGGGAAATGGAGGGAGGTGATTGTTCTTGGATAATGGGAAGAGGAGGGGAGAAGGAGGGAGGTGTTTGTATTGAATAATGGGCTTGTGGGTGTGGAAAAATGTAAGATAAATGTAATTGCACTGGGGGTGTGTGGGATTTGGGGGTAGGATAGGGGAGTGGACTGAGCCCGCAGGGTGAACGGAGCGGGTAGAGCCAAGAAGGAGGAAGAAAGTCAGCAGAAAGTTATCAGTGAGGCAGAAAACAGTTCTGAGGTGAGAAAGTACAAGATAGGTACAATGTAAGAAAAATGTAATGAAGGGAGGATTATTCAGTACTAGAAGCAGGGCAATGGAACAAAAATATCAGATTTTAGAGGGTTTAAACAGGGCAGAGCTGGGTTAAAAGGGAGAGTTGCAGTATTGTGAAAGTATACTAACTGCAGACTGGAGGACAGTGCCACCTAGTGGCCAAAATAGGTAAGTATGGGGGTAGACCATGGGCACAGGGAAAAATGGGAGGAATCCTAGAAAGTAAAGGGGGAATGAACTCCATGGTAGGCTGCTAGCTATTGCTCACTGGGATGGTATATCACAGGGTAGGTTATGATATAGTTGTAATTGTTAATTACATACACGTTTTAGTTCTTGGGTAGGTTACATAAAACAGCAGTATTTCCTTTGAGATGTCCGTTTCAAGGGTGGGTTCCATGCAGAGCAATGGGAGGCACTTGGGGTGGTAAAGATGCAGCAGGAGCAAACTGTAAAGTAAAGGAATAAAATAACAGTTACATATGATACAATGTTTCTGACTATAGATGGGATAAGAAGAAATAAAAAATAAATGTAGTGAATTGCCTGGAGAGGATAGAGTGTAGACAGTGTGCGGGAGTGAGACAGGGGTACAAAACTTTCCACTATAGATATAGAAATACAAATTTGTAGGCTACAGTCTTAAGGGACAACTTAAAATAGCAGTTGGAAATATCAAGAAAATACTTCTATAGCTTCAGGGAAGGTAGCAAGAGCAGAACTGCTATGGCAATATTTTATTAGAGCAGCACTAACATATGTTAGACAATTACAGCAATTTATTGAAAATTCATCTGACCAATGGTGAATTGTGTACCATGGGCCCACTGCCCACATTTTTAAGACTATATGCAAGTGCATCTGTTCTTTGATTCACCGGATTGTTTTAAATAATATTTCTTGTTTAATTCTAGCTTTGAACTTTTTTCTGGTAAGCAATAGAAAAAAAATGCATGGACCAATAATGGCAAAAGTACTCATTTCAGAATATTTTAATCAGAAAAGGTCCCTCAAACTACTGTCATCATAATCCATCAATATCCCTTTTCACAATTACAACCAGTTCATCGACAGAGCATATACATCACGTCTGATTGTGATAAGATGGTCATAATTATTCAAATTTGCTTTACACAAATGTACACTACTCCTAAAAAGACAGACTAATGACTTTATCAACTAAGCTCACTTCTCACTTGTATCTGCAGCCATCCTTCAAACCCAGCAATTATAGCTACATTGTTGACTACATCCTTCTCAGATGCTGGTGTCAGAAAATTAATAATGATCAAAGTCACGTGTGATGACCGTGCCCTGGCCCAGCAATCAAGGAGCCTCAAGCCTCACCACTAACACGAGGGAGGTCGTCTCCTAGAAGAGAGGAAAGGATAACTAATACACACAGTAAAGTACAATTTCCCTTAAGTGCACAAAGAGATCGCAGTCAGTCTGGGGCTCATTGCTCCCTTGCTCACCAGGTCTCCAATAAGACTCCCCACTGGCACAGCTATAGGATCCAGGTTTCAGCCTAGCTGGGCAAGCTAAAACCTCCAGTACCCTCTCTGTCCAACCAGTGTTTCATGTCCCTGCCCAAGTAGCTGACACAACACACACACACACAAACACACACTTTGAGATAAGTATTTATACAACTTCACAGACACCCCTGGGAAAGGCTGACAAAGATTCTACAGCTGTGCCCCTTTACCCAGACCATATGGTAGTAATCTCTGCCACCACCCAGCTAATAATATCAGCTACTAAAAGGCCCTTAAAGGGTTCCAGTTATTACTGTGCAATATTATTATCCAATGGTAATGTGACTATTCAGTCTAGGCTTATTGGAAGGGCTTAGACAGTAAACACTATAAATATATAATGTACTCTAAAGCATAATTTATCTCTACATAAACCAGCCACAGGTAGAAGGTTTTAAAATATTTAATAATAAATAATTAAAATACAAGACAAAACTACTACACCACAGAGATATCTAAGAGTTCAGAGATCACACAGAAACTTAAAATAATACAGTAGGACAGGTCTGATTTCAAAGAAAAATAATTAATTAATCTTTACTATCACAGTGCTAAAACTTGCATGTGAGCTTAGGCAGAGTGCTGAGTTAGATAGCCAAGATCAAAATGCCCCCAGTCTCTCACTGAACAGTAGTTTTTAAACGCTAACCAACAGTCTGCTGAGGCCCTCCCAAATTACATCATTTTGACACTTAGGTTTTCCCAGTATTCATATTGCATCGTCTTGACACCTGGTCTGAATTCTCAAGCCACAAACTGCATTATTTAGCAATCTAACACCTGCTCAGAAACTTACAACGCTAAAAGACATTTCACATGTATACTCTAGCAGAAACCAGAGCAGTAAAACACCATCCATATGTAAATTCTGGTCATAAACTTTAGCCTTAAAACAATGGGCATGAAACCTTCATCCAGACTCACTGGAGCCGAATTCTAACATGAAAGGGTCACAACTTGCTTCACTGGGCCAGTAGAGTGCAATGTTGTCACATATTTTGCAGTTCCACATTTCACAGTATTCTTTTACACTCAAGAAAACATGCCTGTATTTTACATTTATTTACATATGCCAGAATTATATATCAAATTCTATTTGACTAGGCTGGCAGCCTTCGCCCATCTCTCCTCAATCATCACATGCCCCAGGAACTCAAGCAAGTTTTTCAAGTGCCCCTTGAGAAACATCGCTTGAGAGTGTCAGGTCTATCTTGGTGTACCTCACCCCAGTCCCTATCTTGAGAGCCCATCTGAATTGGCATTGCTACTCCTAAGTACAGCCTCCACCCCATAGTTTGAAGCATCCAACTACACAACAAAGTCTTTGCTGTAGTCTGGACTGGCTGCCATAGGAGGACCTCCCAAAGCTTCCTTAAGCTTCTGAAATGCCTGCTCGCATGCTGGGGTCCACATTACCTTATCTGGCCTGTTCTTCCTTGTCAGGACTGTGAGGGGAGCAGCTATGGTACTATAATTGGGAGCAAACTTTCTGTAGTACCCTGCTGACCCTAAGAATGCCCTCACCTGCTTTTTGGTAACAGGTTCAGACCATGCCTGAATGGCTTCCACTTTGGCAGGTTTTGGCCTTATCTTACCACTCTCCACTCTATGTCTTAGGTAGGAGACCTCTGCCATACCCACCTGGCATTTGTTCGGCTTAATGGTCAACCCTGCCCTCTGTAGTTTGCCCAGCACCTCCCTGACATACTGAAGGTGCTCTTGCCAGGAATGGCTGTAGATAGCAATATCATCCATGTAAGCAAGGGCAAACCCTCCTGCTCCTGCTAAGATATAATCTACCAGCCTCTGGAAAGTCGCTGGGGCATTCTTCATCCCAAAGGGCATCTTTGTGAACTTTTACGAGCCAAAAGGAGTCACAAAGGCTGACTTCTCTCTGGCACTGGGAGTCAAGGGCACCTGCCAGTAATCCTTGGTAAGATCAATGTTGTAAGATACTTAGCCCCACCCAGCTGCTATAGGACCGCATCTGTCCTAGGCATGGGGTAAGCATCTGATTCTGTGTGACTATTTAATTTCCTGTGGTCCACACAGAACCTGGTGCTGCCATCCTTCTTTGGCACCAGTACCACTGGGGAGGCCCAAAGACTGTTGGACTCCTGAATCACCCCTAGTTCCAACCTCTCCTGTACCTCTTTCCTCAGAGTATGTTTGACTCTCTCAGGCACCTTATAAGGGGCCTGCCTGATAGGCCTTTGAGGTCCTTAATCCACCTGGTGCTGCATCAGGTGGGTGCTCCCTGGTTGCCCAGTGAACATGCCCCCAAACTCCTGCAACACTGCTCGGATTTCTCGAACCTGGGTAGGAGATAGCTGCTGGGATATTGCTACCCCTTCCACCAAGGTGTCAGCCTGAGCCTCACTGAGGAGATCAGTCACAATATCTTTCTCAGACTCCTCCTTCAATCCACTGCAAATGCTCAGCACAAGGGCCTCCCTATCATGGTAAGGTTTCATCATGTTAACATGGTACAATTTGTGCCCCTGCCATCTGCCTAGCACTTCCACTATGTAGTTAACATCACTTACCTTTCTTAACACCTTGTAGGGTCCCTCCCAAGCTGCCTGCAGCTTGTTGTGTCTGACAGGAATGAGAACCATCACCTGCTGCCCTACAGCATACTCTCTAGCTCGAGCATTCCTGTCATACCACACCTGTTTCTGTTGTTGGGCTTCTGCCAGGTTCTCCTGGGCCAGGCCCATGAGTTCCCTGAACCTTGTCCTGAGATTCAGGACTTATGCCACAAGTGACTGCTTGTGACACTCACACTCCCCTTTCCACTCATTTCAAATTAAATCTAGAGGTCCCCTCACCCTATGCCCATACAGCAACTGAAAGGGTGAACAATCTGTGGATTCCTGGGAACCTATCTGTAAGCAAACAACAGATGGGGCAAATATTTGTCTCACTCCCTCTTAAACTGATCTGCAAATGCCCATAGCATGGACTTGATTGTAGAGTTTAACCTCTCAACAAGACCATTAGTCTGGGGATGGTAGGGGGTGGTCTTCATGTGCTTCACCCCACAGGACTTCCACAGACAAGCCAGCAGGTCTGACATAAAATTGGCACCTCTGTTAGACAGTATTTCCTTTGGGAAACTTACCCTGCTGAAAATCTCTAGCAAAGCATTTTCCACCTTCTTTGCCTCAATGGAGGACAAAGCCACTGCCTCAGGGTATTGTGTAGCATAATCTACAATCACTAGAATATACTTTTTGCCTGTGGAACTTGGGATACTTAGAGAACCCACAATATCCATAGCTACCCTCTGAATTGGCTCCTCAATCACAGGCAAAGGCATCAAAGGAGCTCTCACCTTGTCTCCTGCCTTGCCTACATTTTGGCACTGCTCACAGGTCCTGCAGTACCCTGTTACATCTCTGGAAATTCCAGGCCAAAGGAATTTTGCATAATACGCCTCTTTGTATGTTTTATGCCCATATGACCTGCAAAGGGAATATCATGGGCTATGGCTAGAAGTGCCAGATGGTAAGCTCTAGGCACTACCAACTGCTGTACTCTCTCACCTTCTAGACCTCCCTCAGGGGTCCACTCTCTGTACAGTAACCCTTTGTTCCAGTATACAGATTCCCCCCTTCCCTTTAGAATCAGGTGCCTCCCTTGCTACCCGCCTCAGGCCCTGCAATGGAGGGTCTGAGAGCTGAGCCTGTCTCAAGTGTCTCTTGTAACCCTTCCCAGCTCCCCTTCCACAGGAAGTCTGGCATCCTCTGACAGTGGTACCTCACTGTCAGCCTGGGTACTACTACTCACCTCTACCTTTGAATTTACCCTGTCCAAGGGAACATCAGTACCCACAAGCAGCTGTGGCTCACCTTCAGTCTCACTGCTACAGGGCAGTTCACTCCCTGAAGTAACCACCTCAGCAGTCCTGGCTGCAAGTATGCAGTCTGTCTGGGTCTCCCCCAGGCTACCAGACCTACATGCTTGTCTCCTAGCCTCACTGCATGTAACTGCATAAGTACATACTACTGCCTCATCCAAATCCTTCCCTATCAGGACATCTGCAGGATGGTAGTTTCATACCCCTGTTGTCTCAAGACAACCCACTGTTGGCATTTTGTCTTTCCCACTTACTGGCTCCCTCACCTTTGTTTCCCCACCTTGCCTCCATGGACATCTATATGCCACATGGCACCACTGGTTGCATTCAAAACATTTAACCCTAGCTTCTGGATGTGTACCTGGACTAGTGGCTTCCCCTGCTACTGGCAGATTCAGTTGGGGCATTCTGTGCTGCCCACCATGTGTTCCTTTAGTCCCATGAGCAGTACTGGGGGTCCCTTTCCTGTGCAGGGCTGTCCTGCTTGCTAGGTATAGGTCTCCCTTCTTCCTCAACTCATCTGAAGTAGCACACTCTCTATCAGCTAGCCAGATCCTCATGTCCTCAGGCCAAGTGCTAAGGGCTTGTTCCCTTACCAAAAGGTATGTCAGCCCTTCAAAAGTGGTGACCTGACATCCACTCACCCAGCTATGGAAATAAATGTTCAGTTCAGAAACATATTCACATACATTTTCCTCTGCCTTGCATCTATGCTCACGAAACATTTTCCTATACATTTCAGGTGTTAGCTTAAAACATTCCAGCAAGTGTCTTTTTACAGCAGTATAATCAAAACAGTCAGTGTCATGCATTTTTGCTAAAGAAGTTACAGCTTTACCATGGAGTAAGGGGGTCAAGAACCATACCCAGAGCCTTTGATCAGCATCATACTGTTTACATACCTGCTCAAACATATGAATGAAGCTATGAAAATTATACCCCTTTTTAAACTGTGGAAGAAATTTACTGACCATTTGTGCTTCTGGGGTCCAGTTACTCCCTTCCCCATTACCTCCATGACTCTGGCAAAGAGTCAGAATTTCCCTCTCATGCCTCCTCTGCTGTTTATTTTCCTCAACTTGTAGACTCCTCATTTTCTCAGCTGCTTCTAGTTCCATATGCCTGGCCTCCAACTCAAGTCTCTTTAGCTCCAGCTGGATTTTTAAGTCCACTGCAGAAAGGTTGAGCTCTCCATTCTCTGAGGATAATGTATCTCCACTGTCAGTCTGATTGTCCTCCAGGATGCTGTTTTCTGATGCAACTGTAACCAAGGCTGCAATCAGGTCTACCTTAGTCAGGTTTCCATGCACCAGTCCCTTAGTTTGGCACATCTCCACCAGCTGGCTCCTTGTCAGCTTTCCATACTCTTCTGCTGACATGCTGCCTGCTCACCCTGACTAACACTAAGCTAACAAAAGAAATAAAACAACTGTGATATGAACTCTGAGTATACACTGCGTGGCTGTTTTATACAAAACACTTTTAGAGATCACTGTACATAAGCTACAGGAATTTGCTCTACCCACACCACTACAAGCCAATTAGTATGTCAAGTATATCCCACCACTGAAAAACACTTGTGATGACCGTGCCCTGGCCCAGTAATCAAGGAGACTCAATCCTCACCACTAACACCAGGGAGGTAGTCTCCTAGAAGAGAGGAAAGGATAACTAATACACACAGTAAAGTACAATTTCCCTTAAGTGCACACAGAGATCACAGTCAGTCTGGGGCTGGTTGCTCCCTTGCTCACCAGGTCCCCAATAAGACTCCCCACTGGCACAGCTATAGGGTCCAGGTCTCATCCTAGCTGGGCAAGCTAAAACCACCAGTACCCTCTCTGTCCAACCAGTGCTTCATGTCCCTGCCCAAGTAGCTGACACAACACACACACACACTTTGAGATAAGTATTTATACAACTTCACAGACACTCCTGGGAAAGTCTGACACAGAATCTCCAGCTGTGCCCCTTTACCCAGACCATACGCTAGTAATCCCTGCCACCACCCAGCTACTAATATCAGCTACTAAAAGGCCCTTAAAAGGGTGTCCAATTATTACTGTGCAATATTATTATCCAATGGTAATGTGACTATGCAGTCTAGGCTTATTGGAAGGTCTTAGACAGTAAACTCTATAAATATATAATGTGCTATGAAGCATAGTTTATCTCTACATAAACCAGCCACAGGTAGAAGGTTTTAAAAATAATTAATAATAAATAATTAAAACACAAGACAAAACTAGTACACCACAGAGATATCTAAGAGTTCAGAGATCACATAGAAACTTAAAATAATATAGTAGGACAGGTCTGATTTCAAAGAAAAATGCCTAATTAATCTTTACTAGCTTTAACTATTCCTACAAGAAATCACAGTGCTAAAACTTACATGTGAGCTTAGTCAGAGTGCTGAGTTAGATATCCAAGATCAAAATGCCCCCAGTCTCTCAGTAAACAATAGTTTTTAAACACTAACCAACAGCTTTGTTGAGGCCCTCCCAAATTACATTTTGACACTTAGGTTTTCCCAGTATTCATATTGCATCATTTTGACACCTGGTCTGAGTTCTCAGGCCACAAACTGCATTATTTAGCAATCTAACACCTGCTCAGAAACTTACAACACTAAAAGACATTTTACATGTATACTCTAGCAGAAACCAGAGAAGTAAAACACCATCCATGTGTAAATTCTGGTCATAAACTTTAGCCTTAAAACAATGGGCATGAAACCTTCATCCAGACTCACTGGAGCTGAATTCTAACATGAAAGGGTCACAACATGCTTCACTGGGCCAGTAGAGTGCAATGTTGTCACATATTCTGCAGTTCCACATTTCACAGTATACTTTTACACTCAAGAAAACATGCCTGTATTTTACATTTATTTACAAATGCCAGAATTATATATCAAATTCTATTTGACTAGGCTGGCAGCCTTCGCCCATCTCTCTCCAATCGTCACATCACATATTTGTAATTTGGTATTTTGTTTCACAGTAAAACAGTGGTCAAAGTATTCCGACAATTCACACATGCACATTAGCCTTCACAGCCAGATTAAGCATTCTGTAAAAAAAAAAAACAGATGATAAGCATATGATACTTTCATCCACAGTCCACCACCCCTCATGCAGTTATAGCCACTTTGATGACTATGTATATCCCTTATTGTTAAGAAAAAATAAATGACATGCTTTCAATAAACTGCATCAAATTTCATAAAGATCACTAGCATCATTCCATAACATCCAGCCATGTGCAGCACAATTTAAATAGAAGACCATTTATGGGAACATAAGAAATTTTAACCACCTAATAACATATGATAAGTCAATATGCACAATCTCTGCAGATGTAAAAGTTATCTGAATAATTCCACATTGAAGAGAACTATTACTAATGCAGAGGTTGCTGCTGGCTAACAACTTTGCATTTCAGTGCGTCATTTAAAATGCAGTACTTGCTGCCCTTGAAGAATAAATTGCTAAGGTTACATTAAAAACGGTGTGTTGGTGATATTATCATAACATTTCATGAAGTAGATCACTAATGCAATTGGGAATGGCTGACAATCACAATAAGTTCATAGTTACTAGGCATGTGTTCCCGGAGACCATTAAGGAGCCTATCTCAAATTCCCAGTTGCTCCAAAGCACTGTGTCTTGCTCAAGTCTCACTCAGCAGGTAAATGAAGGTGGAAAGATTCAACCCTGCACCCTTAGCACAGGAAGAAGCCCATTAATAAGGTGAGGCTTTGGTTCTCTGGGCTAACTACCAAAGTAACAGCTTTTCACTAAATGCAGAAATCTTTTACAATCCTATATTGTAGAGAATACTGTATTACAGTAATATGCAGTAATGACTACATAATGGATAACAAAAATCAGACTATTGTGATCATCATTTTAAATAATGCAGCCTATATGACCTGACAAATCTCATCTTGTTTGCAGTTGCTGGTGGCTGTAAAGAAGGTACTGCAAAAATACATTATTAAAATGCAATGGGCCAGATTCACAAAGGCTTGCACAGAGTCTAAGAGTAGAATAAGACTCCAGACAGCCAATATGTCTGCCGAGCAATCCAGGAACAGCCGGCAGGGGTGTGTATGAGAGCTCCTAAAACTACTCTTGCATGGACAGTGTTAGGTTATGCAAATTACCTCATTTGCTGCTGAAAGCTATGCAAATGAGGTAAATTTGCGAACCAGAAAACACTAACATGTCAGAGTAAGAGTAGTGTTATTTGCAGAAATGTACTCGGTTGGTAACTGAGTACCATTCTGCAAATAGCAAAACGGAGCTATGACAGCTCCAAATAAAGGATGCATCCAGTTGAGAAAGCATGCCAATGACCAAATATAAGGTCATTGGCATTTTTATCTGTTGCAAAATAATAAAAGATAATTTTTTCCCCGATCTCCGATGTTTAAGCGTAGCGCAGAGACACACAAACGTGAGGCGCTCTAAAAACCAGAAATAAAATTAAAAGTAAAAAATAGGCATTTTATTCAAAATATTCATCTGCCATGCAGGTGAATGGCAGGCTGAAGACAACATGGCTACTGAGTAATGGTTGCTAAGGGAGGAAGCTCAGTCTGAGAGATGTAACCAAGCATTAGTAGGCAATCCTATGCAAATGAGTATCAGGATAGTGAATCCCAATTTTCCCTGCCATGTGAACCATGTCCCTAGAGTGTAAGAGTAGGATTAGAGGAGTAACAGAGTATTAGATAGGTGACATCATGGAGGGGTAATGTATCAAAGATTGTAAGCTTATTGGAGCAGAGTGGCATGTGTTTGCTGTGAGTTACTCAGGACTGGAAGAGGTGTGTCTACAGTTGTCTAAACTGAAACCCAGAAACCAAAGGTATACGCTGTGGCTATCACTAAAGTTTCTTGCAAAGCTGCTTACACTGTGTGCACACCCCTGTAAAGCCATCTAAGCCTGTGTGCGTGTGTGTGCACCTGTGTAAGCCTGTGTAAGGATGTCTAAGCTTGTGTGCGTGGATGTGCACCCGCCTAAGCCTGTGTAAGCCTGTGTAAGTTTGTGTGCATGTGTGTGCGCTCGTGTACGCGTGTTTGTGCTTGTTTGCGCGGCGCTGCCCCCTGTGGAAACAGAAAGGGAAAAGGAAGGAAAAGTAGCAGTAGGAAGTTAACCAAGGAGAACTAGCAGAGCTGCCAGGTGAAATCAATCAGAATCAGCCAATTACACAGGCAGTACACTAGCCCAGCCCAGCCCAGCACTTAAAACTCTACAAACAACATTCCCCCATGTTTTCTCAGAAACACTGCAACACTGCAGTCTACAAAGAGAAGTGAAAACTTAAAAAGCTTAACTGAGGCAAAAAAATGTTAGGGGCTGCCATTGCTATTATAAGGCAACATGTGCAAGATGCTGAGGGTGGTGCCATTGCGAATGCTGCTGAGCAACCCACAGTGAGGAGACGGAGAAGAGTGTACAGACCCAGGGTAACCTATCAGGGGCTACATGAGCTGGAGATAGTGGAGTGCTATAGAGTGGACAGAGAGCTCCTGCAGCAAATTGTTGAGCTGTGCAGGCCACACTTCACACACACAACCAACAGAGGGGAACCCATCCCAGTGGAAACCAAGGTATGTGTTGGCCTAAGAATACTAGCAACAGGTATCTTCCAGAGACCAACTGGTGATATAATGGGGATTTCACAGGCATCAACATCCAGCGTACTGCACCAGTTCCTGAATGCTATGTCAGCACATGTCGGTGATCATGTATATTTCCCAAATTCCCATGAGGTATTGGCCAGCAATATGCGTCTCTTCCAGCAAATAGCGGAATACCCTGAGGTAGTGGGTGCAATTGACTGCATGCACGTACACATCAAAGCACATGCCGGTGAGCGGGGTAGGGCCTACATCAACTGCAAGGGCTTCCACTCCATCAACTGCCAGGTCATGTGCAATGCCCAGGGCATAATACTGAATGTGTGTGCTGGCTGCCCTGGAAGCTACCACGATTCCCATATCTGGCATCTGATGCAGCTGTACCAGACATTTGCCAATGGGGACATCCCTGACGGTCACCTAGTGGGGGATGCTGGATACACACTGGAGCCGTGGCTGATGACACCCATCAGAAATGCACACACACCTGAACAAGAACTCCATAATGAGGCACACGCACAAACACGAAATGTAATCGAGCATGTGTTTGGGATGCTCAAGTCACAGTTCCGGTGCCTGGACACATCTGGTGGAGCCTTGCAGTACTCACCAACTACATGTACCCAAATTGTCATGGTATGTGCCATGCTACACAATATGATCCTGCAAAAACAGCTGCAGCAGGAACAGCATGGGGAAGGGCCAAACAGCCCCCCACCATTGCCAAGGCCTGCACAAGCACAGCGTGACTCAGAGGAGGAACAACCTGAGCCTGCCCCAGTAGGCAGAAGGAGGAGTGCCCAGTATGCCTTGGCCTTGGCAAAGAGACAACACATAGCACATACACTGGCTCAGTAGGAACCCTGGAAATTATACCTCTCTCTGACTCACACATAAAATAAAAGGGATGCCTAACTTGACACTACCTGTTTCCAAACATGTATAGGGAGTGTAGTATGTGCATCCAACATAGGCAGCCCTGCAGCACCACCTGAGGCATGATTGCCATGTTTTAAGCAATATAAAGCAGTGCTAAGCAGTTTTTTACCAATATTTAGTATATGTAAACAAAATTGCCCGTGCTAACTAGCACAACATCGGGCAACGTTGAGCAATGTTGGGCAAGGTCGGGCAAAGTTGAGCAAAGTCAGGTAAACATGCTCATATTTGCTTTACTGTTCCTTAAGCAGTCTGGTCTGCCCAGTATGAAAATATAAAGCAGTGACAGGGCCCAAACCCAGAATACCATGCATTATAGTTACAGTACTGAACCACTAAGCCATGATAGCATTTCAGTGGCACAGACACAGCAGGACAATTGTACACTAATGCAAACACAAAGAAATGCTGTATCATGCCCCTAAAGAGGCATATGGGTAACCTCCCCCACAGGCCTATGAAGACAGAGAACATCAGGCCAGATGGTGTGATGTGGGTTGTGTAGGCTATGAAGTCACAATCTAATATACGTGACATTGGATGCTAGGATCTGTAGCACAGTAGTCTGCCTCAAGCCAGTACGATAATCAACAGTACAGACTGAAATGGTGTACTGTACATAGCAGTGCAGGCATAGCAAATGTGTATAAGTAGCAGGTGAAACCCTCATCCTATGTACACCCACATTAACAATCAGGTGTGCCCCTGGGTAGAAATGTACAAAGAATAGCTGTCCCCCCTGTATGTAGAAATGTTGATAAGTCTATGCAAAGTGTCTCATGGAAACCCTGCAGGCACAGCATGATCCCTGTTGATCTATGACACAAAGGTGAGCCCTGCTTTAAAAATACAACTTGATTTTCCATACACATATAGTATAAATGTCTATACCGGGCGTGCTCACACACTCCAACAAATGTAGTGGATTTCATTCAGCATCACACTGAAAGATCATACTGGGCATGCTCACACACTTAAAGAAACTAAGCAAATGTCAGGCAACAACGTACTGAAAGGTCATACTAGGCATGCTCACACACTTAAAGAAACAAAGCAAATGTCAGGCAGCAACATACTGAAAGGTCATACTGGGCATGCTCACACACTTAGGCTAAATACGGATGTGATAATAAGGGATCTATGGACAAATGTGGATAGTCATCTCTACTTCTAGAAACACATTCACAAAGTGGTCAGAAAATCATGCTATGTGTTCACACAAACTGCCAAGGTCTGTGCATGTAGGTCAAAGGAGGTTCCCACTACTCAGCCGTCATCAGACCCATCAGAGAGTACCACAACACACTTGCGATGAATCTGACTAGGCAGTTTCAGCAGCCAGAAAGACCACTGAAGTACCTTAACAAGAGGATTACTGGCCTCAAATAGTTGCCCCATGCAACAAGACTGAATGTAACCCAATCAGTACTCTGTTGCATACCGTCTACTCAGGAGATCTCTGCCCAACAGACAGGTCCATGTCATGGTTACACTCAGATCTGTTCTGAGTTACAGCTCAATGGCACTAGATATAGAGAGTAAACTGATATTGCCAACATCCTGGCAGATAGGATCAGTGTTAACCTTACCCCCCCCCCTCTCACACATGAAAGAGCACATCTCTATAATGGAAGATTGCAAAGTTGCTGTCATCATGGCTGCACAGGTGAAAAACACTCTCCAAAGCCAGTATCACAGCAGCCATGGGACCAGATAACTTCCCAGGCTGTGTAGTATCTACTTCCTTGAAGTAAACATTAACATGGAAGGTCTGTGGCTACTGAAGTTTCCAGAGGATTGCAAACTAGTAGCCATAATTGCAAACACTAAAGTTGTGTACATCCTACAAAAGGGCCTCAATAAGACAGTAGGCTGTTGTCAAAGCCATGGGCTCTAGCTCAATGCCAAAAGGTGCATTGTCATCCCCTTTGTTAAAAACTCTGTAGCCAAGAACTACAACATAGGTGGTAGTATACTTCACACTGAAAGTGTGACAAGAGACCTTGGGTCACAGGTGGACAGTGGACACAACTGTGATAATCACATTCCCACAGTAGTCAGGAAACCCTCCTACGTGGCACACCTCATCACAAAATGTGTCTCATGCAGAATAGAAGAGGACATTGTTCCCCTTTCCTCATCACTCACTAGAACTATAATAGAGTACAATGCCACTTTTGCTATGTACTTCACAAGACAACTACAACAACTGGAAAGCCAGCAGCAATACCTCACAAAGAGCATTAGTGGCCTGAAATACATACAAAATGCACCAGAAACGAAAAGTTGTAGTAGTCACCAAATAAAACTTGTAATAGTCACCAAGTAAGTCCAAGCAAGTAAAAGCCACGAACACTTTAATTGAACAATGAATTTAAGCGCTTTTCGTCTACTGGATCAGTAGACTTCTTCAGAACTTCGAAATAGAGACTAAACAATCAAGATAAATAACGCCATGTAACAAGCAACAGCTGACATTGATAAAATTAAATTGTTACTAATCAACTCTTAAAGTGAAGTACTAAAAATACAAGTAAAGGTACATGTAAAAATACAAGTATTTAGCAACGAACCCTTATACAAATCCATACTGTTTAACTTAAAATGTTAAAACATTCTTTTAACATAATTCCAAAAACTCTATAATAACTAAATTAACTATATTGCTTACACACTCCCTTAATTTCAATAGCCTAACCTTACTTAAATAAAAACTTTAACGTCTTAGACTTTTCAACTTTAATAAACAGCTAATTGAACACAGGTCATTGAGACCTGGAAATGCATATGAATTCAGTTTTATCTGCCACATCAATTCTTTCTCTTCAAGTAACAACTGAAGAGGGGCACCTTGATGGCTGTCAATAATTTGATCTATTATTATAAACTTAAAATGGTGATCCTTAAATAGAGAAATGTGTTTTGCTAACGCATTCTCTAATTTGTTTTTCTTTATAGCATAGAGGTGTTCAGAATTCGGTCCTGGAGTCACGTTGGTTACATACGTAGAACCCTGGACATTGTTGGCACATGGCCAAATATACCACCATACGGGAGTTACAGTTTGTCCTATGTTTCAAATTGTAGGTTTTTCCATTAATATTAAATTTATTCGTTTCAGAAATACTACTACACCTATTACAGCTCTGACATTTAAAAGTGCCAGGAGTTTTAACAAAATGAGCTGGTGGTTTTTCTAGTAAGATTTTCAAATTTCTTCCTCTCCTGAATGTAATTTCAGGCCTAGTCCCCAATTTATTGAATAAATTGAGTTAGAATATGTAGTTTTCTATGAATAGTAGATACAAATGCTTTTAGTTCAACTTTCTTCTCTAGCCATATGTCTAAATAAGCAACAGCACTAGTACTAAAAGTCGAGGTAAATTCCAAAAACTACATATTCTAACTCCCTCCTACACTTTACAAGTTGTCATCCCAACTTTCAAAAGAAATCAGTTGTTAAAGGACAACTTGTGAGAGCAGCCCGAATTGTAAGCCCCGATGCTGACTTTAAGGATGAATGTGAACACTTGAAATCAATGTTCACACTTAGGGGGTACCCCCTCCCTCTTTTGGAAACACTTATAGGAGAAGTTACCCTTAAAAGGCACATAGGTGTATTTAAACCTATATTGGGCACACGTTTTGAAACACCATTGACTAGCGAAGAACTAAATGTGAGTGTTTCTTCAAATGCACCCAATGATTTTTCAACCGACTCTGTTAGTGTTAATAAAGAGAACTATCCCAGACTTATTTTAACTTTTAACATTGACAGTTATGTTATAGTCGACATTATTAAAAAGAACTGGGACATTTTCAAAACTAATTCACTACTGTACAATAAATTGGGGACTAGGCCTGAAATTACATTCAGGAGAGGAAGAAATTTGAAAAACTTACTAGAAAAACCACCAGCTCGTTTTGTTAAAACTCCTGGCACTTTTAAATGTCAGAGCTGTAATAGGTGTAGTAGTATTTCTGAAACGAATAAATTTAATATTAATGGAAAAACCTACAATTTGAAACATAGGACAAACTATAACTCCCATATGGTGGTTTATTTGGCCATGTGCCAACAATGTCCAGGGTTCTACGTAGGTAAGACCGAACGTAGACTCCAGGACCGAATTTACGAACACCTCTATGCTATAAAGAAAAACAAATTAGAGAATGCGTTAGCAAAACACATTTCTCTATTTAAGGATCACCATTTTAAGTTTATAATAATAGATCAAATTATTGACAGCCATCAAGGTGCCCCTCTTCAGTTGTTACTTGAAGAGAAAGAATTGGTGTGGCAGATAAAACTGAATTCATATGCATTTCCAGGTCTCAATGACCTGTGTTCAATTAGCTGTTTATTAAAGTTGAAAAGTCTAAGACGTTAAAGTTTTTATTTAAGTAAGGTTAGGCTATTGAAATTAAGGGAGTGTGTAAGCAATATAGTTAATTTAGTTATTATAGAGTTTTTGGAATTATGTTAAAAGAATGTTTTAACATTTTAAGTTAAACAGTATGGATTTGTATAAGGGTTCGTTGCTAAATACTTGTATTTTTACATGTACCTTTACTTGTAGTTTTAGTACTTCACTTTAAGAGTTGATTAGTAACAATTTAATTTTATCAATGTCAGCTGTTGCTTGTTACATGGCGTTATTTATCTTGATTGTTTAGTCTCTATTTCGAAGTTCTGAAGAAGTCTACTGATCCAGTAGACGAAAAGCGCTTAAATTCATTGTTCAATTAAAGTGTTCGTGGCTTTTACTTGCTTGGACTTACTTGGTGACTATTACAAGTTTTATTTGGTGACTACTACAACTTTTCGTTTCTGGTGCATTTTGTTTGTACTTTCTTAGTTATTTGTGGCACTTGAGTGGAAGTGGCCTGAAATACATGCCATACCCAGACCATCTCAAAATGCTCCATCCGTACTCCCTTGCATATTGCCTACTCAGAGGTGTTCACTGCCTAACATACAAAGCTATGTCAAACACAGAGCTCTTGGACATGCTCCATGTAAACACTCACAATCCCTCTGACCTTCGGACCCAAAACCATGAGTGAAATACAAAAGGAAGGGGTGTACCCATTTACCTTATGGATACCCACACCTTCAGGTTAGTGGCACAGCATGAGGCCTTGGAGACCATGCAAGTGCAACTAACATTGGGCAAAGTTTCTCATCAGATTGTAGCCTGCTACAGATCATGTACCTTGTCACAGGAACCTCAGTCAGTATTCCGGAGAACAGTGGAAAATATAAAGGTACTATCAAACACCATTATATGAGGAGATTACAACTACCCAAACATTGAGTGGGAGAATTACTCATGTACAATGTCCTTTGCCCAATGTTTCCTAGAGTTTAAAAACTCTAACACCATGGAACAGCTGGTCACCACACCCACTAGAGGTGACAACATACTGGACATGATCATAACCAACATGGGGTACCAGTGTTCCACAACAGAGATAAACCCCTTGCTGGTAATATCAGATCATTAAGTAATCACACTGGACATCCACATCCCACCCCCCCACCCAGTCAATGAAACCACTGTGAAGACATTTTCAAAAGCAAACTGCACACTTCCCAAGACCAAAGTGGAATGTTCCAAAGACCTCTTGCTATAGGATAATGGTATACAATCTGCAGAATCATTAACAAGTGCATCCTATGAGCATCTACAGGGATGCATGGAATGAGACATCACAAATAAAACCAAGATGCACTCCTCCAAAAATAAGACAACAATCAGGGGGTTGTTGCCCATAAATAAGCTAGACAACAGAAGGAGGAATCGAACATGTGATAGAGCCAACTTCACTAAAGGAAAGGCATCACTGATCATTATTAGGAAGAAACAATGATCGTTCATAAAATAATCCAAGGACAGTTTCTAAAAACAAATAGCCAAGGAATGTAAGAATAACAACCATAAAGCCTTCGGTAGCTATACCAGACATGTAGGTGTCAACTTCCAAATATGCTGTTAGCTACTGAAAAATGGAAAGAAATACACTGAACCAACTTTCATTGCCCACATCTAGGGCGACAAGTTCAGTGTAAACTCCCCCCCCCCATCACCTCCAAAAGGGCCTGTGTCCATCACAGAAGGATGCAGAGCCCCAGACATCATGGACATGCAGGTAAAGACAGTCCTCCCCAAAACTAAGAACACAGCATCAATGGGACTGGATGGTGTCCCAGGCTGCGTCTTACACTAGGCCCAAAAGGAACTACACCCTCACTTACATTCACTGTCCAGACTCAAGCGTACCACAGGCTATGTACCCAAAGAATGGCATACGCTAACAGTCATCCAGCTCCACAAAGGGGCTGCCACAACAGAACCTGGAAACCATTGCCCGATATGTCTACTCAGCCTGGTCTACAAAGCTATTGAGCAAATTGTCATGGAACCCATAAACTGAGACACTGGAGACCTCCAGACACTGGACTCTACACAACTTCACCTTGTTAAAGGCAGATCCTAGCTCCTAAACCTAGTTAACTTATTTCAAACAGTTACCAAGGACATAGATGGAGGTGAAAGTAGTCCACACAGCCCACCTGGACCTCACTAAGGACTTTCTACACCATTCCCCTCTCTGTCATCATGGACAAGCATACCAACTTGAACATTAACAGCTATGTCACAGGATGGGTGGCCAAGTGGCTCACAGATCAAACACACATGTTCAGAGTTGCGGGTGCCATGTCCAGCTCTAAGCCAGTCACAAATGGCATCCCACAGGTCTTGGTCCTGGGACCCCACCTGTTCAGTATATACTGCTCAGAGGTACAGGCAAGCATGGGAGGTGTATGGCTGAACAGGTTTGCAGATGACTGGTAACTGTGATCCATAATCGACTATACGGCTGACACAGACATCCTCCAGAAGTGTCTTACAGAGACAGATACCTGGTGTCAAAACAATGCCCTCAAGCTGAATGCCAAAGAATGCATAGTCATCCCCTTTGGGTAAAACAAAGTGCACACAAATTACCACATAGGTGGTAATCCAGTATGTACGGAGAAAGTCATTATGGCCCTGGGGACACAGGTAGATAGTAAACTCCCCTTTGATGATCACATGGCCAAAGTGTTTAGACATTCCTTTTATGTAGCCCACCTAATGTCACCTAATGCAACCCACTTTGTATAGTCTGATGATGCCACCATCCTACAGATATACCTGTGGAAAGGATAACTCATAGTAATGTGTATACTGCGTTGTGTAAATGTGTACTCCTATAGTATCATAAAGTAATTAAGTAAAGGTTTGAATCCTGCACTTGACAAGTGTGTGTGTTTGTGTGTGGTCTCCTTGGGAAGGAGCAACCTTTTTGGAGAGTAGTAAAACACCTTAAAAATGGTATACTAATCTTTGCCAAGTCTGATGATGTCACCATCCTACAAATATACCTGTGGAAAAAAGAGCTCCCAGCAATGTGTATAGTGTGTCGTGTTAATGCATAATCTTCTAGTATCATGAAGTAGTTAGGTAGGGGTTTGAATCCTGCACTTGACAATTGTGTGTGTTTGTGTGTAATTACCTTGGAAAGGCGCAACCTTTTTGTAGAGTAGTAGAACACCTTACAAGTGGTATACTTATCTTTGTCAAGTCTGATGATGTCACCATCCTACAAATATACCTGGGGAAAAAAAGAATTCCCAGTAATGTGTCTAGCGCGTTGTGTTAATGTGTATTCCTGTAGTAGTAGTTAGGTAGGGGTTTGAATCCTGCACTTGACAAGTTTGTGTGTAATTACCTTGGGGAGGAGCAACCTTTTTGTAGAGTAGTAGAACACATTACAAGTGGTAAACTTATCTTTGTCAAGTCTGATGATGTCACCATCCTACAAATATACCTGTAGAAAAGCGAACTCCGAGTAATGTGTATAGCGTGTCGTGTTAACGTGTACTCCTCTAGTATCATGAAGTAGTTAGGTAGAGGTTTGAATCCTGCACTTGACAAGTGTGTGTGCGCTTGTGTGTGATCTCCTTGGAGAAGAGCAGCCATTTTGGAGAGTAGTAAAACACCTTAAAAGTGGTATACTAATCTTTGTCAAGTCTGATGATATCAACATCCTACAAATATACCTGTGGAAAAAAGACCACCCAGTAATGTGTAAGCGCGTCACGTTAATATGTATTCCTTTAGTATCATGAAGTAGTTAGGTAGGGGTTTGAATCCTGCACTTGGTGAGTATATGTACTCTATGTGTGTGACACTGTTGGTCAATGTGTTGTGGGTTTTGCTTTTACTACTGTATGACATATCAGTATGCACTGCACATGTGAGGTAGCTGTGTGCCAAATACACATATGTACATGTTACCTCAATTATTGCATGTGTGGGAACCCTGCTTTCTCCAAGAACACAGCTGTCATCTTTGCCAGACTGTACTGCTGCTTCCCAGACCTTAGGTCACATCTGTATGCTTGTGACAAGGCCAGCCACTGCAGTGATCCCTGGCCTAGGTCATCTGTGTCACACACACTCATTATGGTTTCTATTGAATTGTGTGAGTGAGGGTTTATGGCCGAGGTATATGTCAGACCTGTTCAAACACAGCAAAGTCTGTCAATGATGACTATTCATTATAGGTGTACAACAACCTTTGTGGATATGCATGCAGACCCCTTATTGCTTATGTGATCCACCGAGGGATTTCAAAATACCTTTGGAAATGTGATTATCAAAGGAGAGATGATGTAACACTTGGTTGCATGTACACATCGGTACCTGTTCATCATGTTGGTGGCTACTACCTATGTGGTACTGTGGGGATACTATGTTCCATAAAGGTGGATGACTATGCTTAGTTTGGCTTATAGCTTTACAGCATGGGTTTGACAACAGGTATCTGTCTATATGATACCCTTGTGGAGGATGTGTGTGTCATCTGGAGAATGCATTATAGGCCACACTATGCATTACCAGACATGGACGGACATATCCCTACTGTGATTGCTTGTACCTAAGAGAGCTATATGCCAAACAGGAGTGGTCTCAGTAATGTGTGCAGGTGAATACCACTGGTTACTGGCATAGTAAAGTACCTGAAGAATCCAAATGTTGCTGTGTGTCCTACATCTGTGTGTCAGTTGTCAAGACATCATTTAACGATTGGTTATGGTCAGGCTGTTGAAGTTATGTATACTACCAGAATGCAAAACAATGACAGATAGTAACAGTATCACCCACAGCACAGTGTCAAACCATGTCATACACACGTGTAGTCAGGTTCCGAAATGTGTGTAGCACAATGCATACTGGCCATCAATAGAAACTATGGAGTGTTACTGTGTAATACAGGGCATGTCACCCTGCCCATATGTCCACTATGCACGTACATGCAGACAGTGCACCTCCACCATGTTCACAAATGTACACCTGAAAATCTGTGCTACACACATCCCACACATACTGTCCACTCTCTAACACATGCTGCCAATACTACACACATCAGCCAAGTGGCTGATTTTTTCTTTTTTTTCAGTATATTACTTTATCTTTCGATATATTTTTTTTTATCTTTTTTCTTTTTTCTGCTGATGTTGTCTGTGTTTGCATCTGCGTCTCTCTCTCTCTCTCTCTCTGTCCCTCCGTACCTGCAATGAAATGATTGCATGTGTGGACAACAAATACAGCCTACTTTTATAGGTATCTGCACATGTGCATGTGATGGCCTCTGCACCAATTGGTGGCCACCATTTGGCAATTGCATGCAGCCTGCTGTGTGGTACTTGCAGTACTCACTGTCATAGCAACCCAGTGCTATAAATTGCTAAGTCAGGTAGGCATAGCCCTTTCAGCTTTTCAAAGTGGGGCTATGCTTGTTTGCTATGAACACTGTTGTGTAAGTCAGAAGGTTGGTATACTTCTTATAACTGATGCTAGAGGTGTAGCCAGTGATTTGAATGTTGTACTCAGACCTGAATGTTGCCACTTCCAGTACACAGTTAACAGTGTAGAATTGTACTCACCCCTACAAATGCTAACACAAGATACATGGGAGTATGTTGTTTCTTTTCTACTTATGCAATTAGCTGCCATACATATGTAGTTATTGAGATGTTTTCATTTGGCACATGAACTGTTTGGGAACTGCTATACTGTGGATATTAATGTACTCACTTCTGCACAGTTTGTGCTTTTTCTTTTGTTGCCATTATCACCAGATGCTCATGTAAACTGGACAATTCCGGTACTGAGTATGCCTACCTACATCCTTGCTGGACCTTGAACACACAGGTATTTTGTACATTTGGGTGGGGATTGTCCTGCTATGATACTGTGTGGGGGTTGCGCACTCACACAAACCCGCTAACTACTCTTTAAAAGTGCTTACTCCCACTAACCCCCGCGCTAATTTCTTTGAAAGAAAAGAAAATGGGGAGATAGGAAAGTGGTGAAAAAGGGGCACAAAGAGGGAAATACAGTAGGGAAAACAGCTAGGGATGTGCAGGACAGGTGTAGGGAAGGTCCATAGCTGCCCATTTCTTTAACAGCAACAGCTGTGCATATACTAGAAATTTGGAGGGAAATTTGAAACCTTCCACCCCTAAGAGAGGGGTGAGGACAACAAAGTATGTTGTATTACCAACTAAATATCAGTTTATCTGTCCAGTGGACATGTGTGCAAAATGGGCAGCTATGTATGGGGTGTAATTTTTTTGTGGGAGCAGATTGCCCATTTTTTTTTCAGGTGAGAGTGGAATGTGGGGTAGGGGAAGTAGGTATATTTGGGGAGGTAGGCTGGTGGGCTAAACAGACAAGACAAACAAGATGCATACAGTGGCGGAATATGACACATGGGGTGGGTGAACACCATTGACAGGGAAGGATGTTTGGAAATTGCAAGCCCATGAGCCCACAGATGGCAACAGTGGAACTGAGAACCCCACCCATGTGCAGTCACCACTGCACCTTCACAGCCCAGAGGGTGGCTGTGCTGGGGGCTGCGTAGGAGGGGCAGGCTCACCCGTGAGTCACGCCACTCTTGCCTCGAGCTGGCGTAGAGGATCATCGACTGAATGCTGGATCTCCCTACACACCACAGCCTGGACCATTCGGAGGGTGATAGGTGGCCCTCCTCTGGCCATGCTTGCATGGGTGGATGAGCCCCATCACCTGCAGTGCTTCCACCTGAAGGTGGCACAGAGCCAATGGAGGAGGAGGTCGCAGGCTGGGCACCGGACCTGCTGGTGCCAGGTGCCATCGCCAGCTGAGGTGGGACAGGTGGGTCCGCTGGGACCGGCCTTCCCATACGTTCTATGTTTAGGAGGATTTAATGACAATATGGGTTGGTAACAGCCAAAAGCATTCCAAATTAGTTGTAACAGTGCAGTAATATTCAAATTAACCCAACACACCAGAGTTCCAACAGTTGAACAGCAAGCATAACACATGCATATATAGAATAACAGAGGACATTCCAACAGCATGCAGGATTGATTGATGGCAACAGGCCACCAAGATTGTGGTGTTTGAACAGGGCACATGCATCAAAGTAAATGCAGATATTTATAAACCAATAGGACATATGTCCCAACAAATGTTTTGAGATTAGACATACCCATTGAGGTGTGGAATTGCATTGTTTATGCAGATACAGTAGGGTGTAAAAAGATACCTCCATTAACATCTTATATGTACTTATAGTTTACACTACATTCCTATTGACTGCAGGTGTATATCCCCTACATGTATTATTACACTAGGCAAAGTGCATTAAGTTGTGAAATGGGTATGGCTAGTTCCTTTTATACCTGACCTGTATCTGACATACAAACTGCCCAGGATGCAGATGTTACTGCTATGTATTTATATATTTTATTTATATTTATATATCTACATATCTGGATGTGTTCAGGTGACATTATCAGTTATATTTCTACAGCTCCCTACATTTCTAGCAGCACACTGACATTTCTTGGGAACACATTAACAAGCTACTCGTGTGCTAGATTTACCTATGCATGCCAGCCATTAACCAACAGTTGAGGACTGTATATACCTTCTCTGAATTATTGAAACAATTCAATTGGAGTCCCCTACATACACTACACCTAGATGAAGCTGTCACCTATTTTAATATATCATTTCTAAACCTCCTCGACTCCTTAGCTCCACTTAGAATAAAAAGAATCAGGAACAAAACTCTCCCATGGTTAAAAAAAGATACCTTATCTACCATGTGCCTTCGCAATAAAGCCTTAAAAAGCTACTATAAAGACAAAAACCCAGCCTCCCTAAATGAATACAAAACACTCCGCAACAGAGTCAAAAAACTTATCAATTCTGACCGCAGATCCTACTATATTACCCTCCAAAATAATCATAAGACTAACCCAAAAAAGTTCTGGAATAGTATCTCCTCCCTCTTCAACCCTGGCAAAAAGGAAAACCCACAACCAGATGAAAATATTAGTGATACCAATCTTGCCTCCCAATTTAACAGCTTCTTTATTGATTCCATATCTAAATTAACATCCTCATTTTCTAATAACTCAACTCCTCCAGCTACAACTCCTACTTCCACTTCCAATCTTGAATGCTCATCCTCTGACCACCCTCTCTTCTCCCCCAAACCCATACCCATATGTACTATAAAAAAATTGCTTCTTAAATTAAAACCTTGCTCGAACATTCCCGACAATATCCCTTCCTTCTTCCTAAAGACAGCTACTGAATCCATAGCCTACCCAATTTGCATACTTTTAAATCGGTCCATCCAAGAAAGTTATGTACCCCAAATCTGGAAAAAAGCTTACATCATTCCCCTCCACAAAGGAGGTAACAACAATGCCATTTCCAACTTCAGACCAATTGCCATCTTATCCCCCATCTCTAAACTACTAGAAAAGTGCATACACATACAACTGCTACCTTACCTCACCAATAATCACCTATTAATTCCAACACAACATGGATTTCGACCCGGTCATAGCACTACTACTGCTCTTCTCTCCTTCCTTGAAACTGTAAATAAAGCCAGAGACTCCAACTATATTGTCTCTACTCTCCTCCTAGACCTTTCTAAAGCCTTTGACACCATCTCCCACTCCCTGTTACTCAACAAACTCTCTAACCTACACCTTTCACCCTCTTGCATTAGTTGGTTTTCTAGTTACCTCTCGAATCGGCAGCAATCTGTTAAATGGAAGAAATCCACCTCCTCTTACCTCAACACTGTCACTGGCGTACCTCAAGGCTCCATATTAGGTCCACTATTATTCAATATCTTCATTAATGACTTCCACCACAATATCCCAAATGCTAAAATAGTCCAATACGCTGATGACTCTACCATTATCTGTGCTGCAAACTGTATTCCCTCCCTCAAAAAAATAACTCAGGATGCCTTCACAACCACTAAACAATGGATGCATGATAATCATCTTGCTCTCAATCCATCTAAAACCAAACTGATTCTATTCACACCATCAAAAAGCATAACTATTGACAAAAACTCTTTCCTCATAACCAGTCAAAATAATACATCCCTAGAAATTGTCTCCAATGTCAAACTGCTAGGAACTCTCGTTGATAATCAGCTCACATTTGATTCCCATATACATACAAACATTAAAAAAACACATCAGAAACTTGGTATGTTCTACTGGCACACACGCTTCCTCTTCCCTTCTACCAGATTCCTCCTATCTACCACATACCTTATCCCCTCTCTACTATATGGTGCCCCACTACTAACCAACCTTAAATCCTCTACCAAAACAAAACTTTCTTCCTGCTACAACAAAATCGCTAAATTCGCCTCTGGCCATAGATCCTCCTCTCACCACTGTACTGCCCTCCACAAACTAAATTGGCTAGAGCTCCCAAACTATCTTTCTTATACTCAACTAACTCAAGCTCATAAGCTCATCTTTAAGCCCTCACTCTGCCCCTCTCTCTCCTCAGCCTTCACCATACACCATCCTAATAGACCCCTTAGAACCAACACTCAGAACCTACTTGAACTCCATAAATCTAACCGTCCAGCAGGTAAACTCTTACTTTCCTTTACCCTGGCCCGCCTCTGGAACTCCCTCCCATCACATATCCGTATTACCAGCAGCCTTCCTATCTTTAAATCTCTCCTCCATTCACACCTATCTTCTCACTGGGAATGCTCCTGTACCCACCCTGCATAAATTCCTCCAGCTACTTCACACTCCTTATTCTATAATCCCTTCCCTTCTATAGGAACACTCCTACTATAGTCAACCACTTATGTAAATACTATCTGTGCATACCTACTAACTAATATTCTTAACTAATACTTTCTCTCCTTACATTTACTATTGAATATAGAAATTAAAAATTGTAAACTTATTTGTTATTCTTGTATTGCAGTTCTGTTGCATTTCCTGTTTTCTTAATACTATCTTGTGCTTACATGTACTACTGTGATACTTATCAAACAGTAGATGTTATGTTCTACCTATTATATTTTACTTTAAGTTAGATGTTATTTTCCACTTATTATAATTGACTTTATTCTTATTTGTATTTTTGACATTTTGTTTTTGACATTGTATCTTTGGGGCTTTTCTCCCCAGGATTCCATTGAAAATGGGCTCATTCGGTCCAATGGATTATCCTGGTAAACAAACTTCAAATAAAATAAAATAAATATGCTTCACAGCTACTGGCACCCCCTTCATCCACTGTATATGGGCCTGGCCAAGTGTGGGTTGACAGCGCTTAATACAACAGTACTATTTATATAATGCAAGAGTACAACATTTTGAAGTAAGTGACATAGGCACACTCCAGGAATTATACCTTTATTAATTACATTGCACACTTTTCTAAACGCTCTCTCATTTATTTGATATTACAGGGCATGCAGAAGACTTATTCAAGACATATTATACCTTTATTAATGGGTTACAACACTCCTTTTCAGGCTCTCTCACTTATTTTATATAACAGTACATGCAGAGAAATTATTCAGGACTTATTATGCCTTTATTATTGGGCTACAACACTTTTTTTCAGGCTCTCTCACTTATTTTATATAACAATACATGCAGAATAATTACTAACCTGCCTGGTGGTGCAGCCTTAGCAGCCTATCTGCATAGGCTTGCTGATTCACAGCACGGACACCTGCAGCTGTGAAGTAAATGAAGGGATATTGAGACATACCTGTCCATAATATAGACTACAATAGCAATTCTTACATACTCCATTCCATGGCTACCTACTCAGTAGTGGGACATTTTCATTCCCACGGGCCTTCTGTATCCATTGGTTCAGTTGGTCCTGCTTACATCTCTTCAGGTCTGCGTACTGGTGTCTGACCTGCTCACCAGTCTGAGGGGCGCCTGTGGCACTGGTGAGATCATGTGCTAGATGGTTCCAGGCTTCCGCTTTGTATTCAGTGCCTTGGAACTGGCCCTGCAGGAGTCTTGCATCATGATGATGGAAGAAGAGCCAAACCATCACTTTTGACTCCTCAATGCCCCACCGTTGCGCTCGAAAATGAGAGCTCTCTCCAACACCAGCCATTTTGACTGCAGATTGGAGCTACAACCAGTTATGGCAATTATTCCTGCCTATGGAGCTTAAATATGTCTAATTTCCCGCACTTATTTGTGATTGGCTGGTTTTGAAAAATCTCAGCTGAGTGCACACCTGCTCAGCACTGAGTACACTTTGATTAATATGTATATGTATGTTGACAGTGCATGAACAGCAAATGCTGTCATGGCTTAGTGGTTCAGTACTGTGATTATGGTGCACAGTATCCTGGGTTCTAGGCCTGTCATTGCTTTTTATTTTACTACTGGCCTAAATGGCTAGGAGGTGTGGCTGTGTTTAGCTGACTTTGCTCAACTTTGCCCAATGTTGCTCTACGTTGCCCGACATTGCCCGATGTTGCGCTAGTTAGCGCAGTGTGCAGCTCCGTGCAAACATGTTTTGTTTGCGCTAGTTGGCGCGATGCACAGCTCCGTGCAAAGCCATTGCATTAGTTAAAGCAGGGCTTAGCTATGGGCAATTATTCTTAAATGTGCTTAATACTGGTAAACGTTGCTTAGCAGTGCTTCACATTGCTTAAGATAGGTTACTTATACATTCATTAGTATGCACGACCATTTCACCTTCTTATATATATTTAAAATATCGTTCACTACTACATAGGCCATTTCAATGCATTTTACTAAAATTTAAAAGGCAAATGTAAGGAATTATCTTTATGCACAGATTTCCTAAAGAAAATGGAAAGGGGAGTGGTGGGACTCAAACCGGGAATGCCTCCTCTTTGTGCAAAGGCTCTACCACTACGCTATTGCTATTTGGCTTAATTTGCATATAAGTCATTTATTATCCTCTTCGATGTCTCATCTGCTTACTGTAGCTAAGCAATGGGCACACCCATGCACACACGCACAAATACGGGCAGCTATATCGGGAATAATAAAAAAAAATTGTTTTACATTTTATTTCATTTGTACAGGGGTTTTGAATGTGGGGGAGTGTTGTGTTGGGGATATACACATTTGAGCAGACTCGCTCATATCTTGTGACATTTGCAGATTTAGACACTTGCAGGAGCATGGATATTTGGACTGTTTGGCAGTCTGACATGACCCCTGCACTCGTGCATGCTCCGTGTTAGCCTTAGAGTTGACTCAGCGCGCCCTCATGAATATGCATGGCACGCTGATGTCATACTCTTAGGCTGCCATTTCCGTGTAAGACTTATTTAGTCTTACACGGAGGATTACTGAATCCCGGCCATCATGTTTAGAGACAGCAACTTGCAAGTCATGTATGAAGGTACTTGAATTTGTTAAGGCATTCAGCAGTATTCTGACTAAAGATAATTGAAACTTGAAAGATATGGTAGTTAATCATTTTGTAATACAATGGGTAAACACTGGTCAAGCAACAAAATACAGCAGTTCTGGATGGGGTGACGGTTTATCTGTCTACCCTGCTGGAGTTATGAATGATGTATCACAGAGCACTATGTTGGGACCAGATCTTTTTTGGGTTATGTATCTCTGATATAATGTGGGAAATAAGCTATAGGTAACCTTAGACGCTATTGAGTGCCAACTGGGTATATCAATTACTTCAGTAAAATATGTAAAAATACTTTAAGTATCCAAAATAGTCTACCAAAACAGCATGTTTGTTACAGTAGTAATATGTTAATGCTTAATGTCAGCAAAATTAAGTAATTTTATCTGTGTACAGAAATAAAGGTAAAGACACACTCATCATCTCCTATGTTTTGTTTGTGCATCTGTCTGTGTTTTTATATATATATATATATATATATATATATATGTATATATATATATATATATATATATATATATATATATGTATGGACATGTTGCATCCCTCACACCACATGCTAATTATATATGCCAGCTTGAATGTACATATAAAAAATAAGTGTGTGTGTGTGGATCCCTGTCAGTTTTCTGAAACTTGAAATTCATATCTGCAAGATGATATGATTGATTTTCTGAAAACCCAAAGCTTTTGAATGGAGATTGAGGTACAGAGAGGATTGGGAAATGTACTGTTTTCCTCAGTAGTGTGATCTCTGAGTTGGTATATATAATTATCAGGGTTGTGGGTGGCGCAGTCCCCCACATGGGGGGGGGGTGCAGGAGGGCTTAATTTTAGAAGTTTCAGAAATTCAATCATATCATCTCGCTGTTATGAATTTCCAGTTTCATAAATATATATATATATATATATATATATATATACACACACACACACACACACATATATATATACATATATATATATATATATATATATATATATATATAAATATATGGGTCTATATCACGTAGTCAAAGTGCCGTAACTTCGATATATCTTTATTTCAAAGAATAACATGGTTACACAGACCATTCAGTAAAAATGGCAGAAAAGACCCAGCAAAACTAGTCTTCACTGTGTAATACAGTAAACTCCTGTGGTGAAGTCCAGTGGGATATATGCAGATCTTAAGGACTTAACCGTTTAGCTTATTAAAATCTATGTGGTGTGGAATGTCACACCTCTAGCAACCTACACATATCTTGCATTCTAGAGCATTTTCTGAAAAAAAAATTAAAAAATAACAAGATAAATGAAAATGTTTGTGAACAGTAAAAGCTATTAAAGCTGTACAAATGGCAATGTTATCAGTAAGAATAATTATGAACATTGATAATAGTTAGTTCATCCATAGTCTTTCCATAAATACTGTTATACATTATAATGCACACAAGCCCAATATTATATTTTTGCTAAACTCTAAACAAATTGTCATATCTTGGAAACCATACAGTCTAGATATATATTGGTATATTTTTGTTAACCAGATATAAACTTTCATCACACAACAAGAAATTCCTCTATGAAGGCATGTTTATTGAGATATTTACATATGCATTCATATGCTTAATTATACAATTAGCATTATAAACAACACTGAATATGTGCAACTTAACAGCGCAAATACCGAACATAAATTTCTTCAACAACATCCAAGGCTTCGCCTGCTGTCATGCAACAGTTTGTAAGAAACTTGTTTTTTAAAGTATTAAGTACTGTGGGGAGTGCCTTCTGTGTGGAGTCTGCAAGTCCTCCTCGTGGTATGGTGGGCGTTTGAAAGACATGCGTAAATGTGCGTGTCTTCGCTGAAGGTTGAACGTCGAGCTGGCACCTCGGCATTTGTGAAAATCTACTGCCAATCATTAGCAGACCGGACTTCCGCTTTGGCGACCCCTAACAGGGAAAAGACAACAACAAGTACTTATGGAAATGTTAAGTTTTATAAACACTGACAAACAACTAGCAAATGGACATTGACAATTTTCCTGATTTCCACCATGGCATATGACATCATGGGCTGCCAGTTATAAAACTATGAACATAAATATGAGTACTTATTGAAAAATAGTGATTAATTTCTCTGCAGTACAATATACTAGATTAACATTCTTAGTGCCATTTGGTTAATAACTCCTTGCACTTTGTAATACTCTGTATTATTATCTATAAGTTAATTGAAAAAGTCAGACCCAAAAAAGATCTATAAAAAGTGCTATAAGCTCGAATGAGTTAAGCCACCTCTGCTGTCATGTAAGGTAATTCACTTTCTTCAGTTCATGCCTATTCCCTGTTGAGAACAAGGCATAGGAACTTTACCCAAACAGGGTGCTTACCATCAGAAGATTGTCAATTAAACTAAGACATGTACCATTACCTAATGGAAACACACCATCTGTAATTATTGAGATGGAAAGTATTAATCCGACTGATGTTTTTCCTCAAAAAATATTCTTGTTCTTTGGTTATTTACACAAGTTTGTAATGCAACTGTACTTTGATTTCAGAGCAGGAATCCTGCACTCTTTTGTTTTGCTATTGTTTCAGCAACCTTTTTTTTTAACTTACTGAATTGATCACATTCTTAAGCAAGTGTTAAGTAAAAACATTTTGAGTTGTGTATAACATCCTTACCATAAAATATTACATTATATAGATTTTGAAGCACAAAGTATGTTTTCCATTTTTTGGTGAGGATGACACCTGAAAATTCTTGCCGTAACATCATGAAAGACTGAACCTACAATGCCTCACTTCCTGAATTAATGTATAATCTACTGCAATACCATTGTTAAAATTACTAGAAGCAGTTTTTTTTCCTTCATAGAAAGACAAGCTCTTAACTAGATCATGCAGATGGATCACCTCAATTTGAAATTTAAATCATGATTATATAGTAGTGAAGCCAGTTTATAAATAAGATACAGCTCCTCTAAAAGGTAAGGTAGTTTAATTATCCAAAATGCTTTGCAGTGGTGTGTAAGTCTTTGCTCAGGACCTACCATGACATTATAATGAGGTTGCAGTTAGAGTAATACTGTGTAAACTGTGAAAGTCAAAAAGCATACTGCAATCTTTTTTTGTAAAATCAATTGCAATTTCATCATGAGGGATATAAAAGAAAAAAATAATTGTAAAATGATACTTCCAAATAAGATTTTTTACTTGAAAAAATAGAATTCAGAAATGTTTTCAGTATTTCTTCCATAAATAGTCTGACCCAGCTGCTATATTACAGATGTTTCTGCAAAGGTCTTTCATACTATAATTTTTGTTTAAGAACGTGGCAATAAAACATATATTTTTTATTATACAAGTGTAAGAATACTATAGATCATCACTGTATGAAAATTGGTTTGCACATCTTGATTTTTTAAATAAATTCAAATTGGGCATAGTAGGTAATTGTAAAGCATTGCATTTTGGGTATGCAAATCAGTTATGTGGCATTTAAATTCCACTATTATTGTAAGACTGTACAACCAATTCCTGGAAGGAAAATTCCAATCTATTTATTTAGTTAATTTGTTTCTTTTCATTTAGGTCTCACCATATATCTCAAGCTCAGACAAGCTCCTTGTGGTCCTGCAGAGTGGTCCTAGCTTCAGGGAACTCAGAAAAGCGACTACTTTCTGGATTTAAGTACATTTGCTTTTTTTCACTTGGAATAGCTTCTGTAGCTTACCCTGAATTAGCTTGAACTGTTTTTAACTGTTTGCTGCATTATTTTAAAATATGCACTTAAAGTTACATTTTAGTCGAATTTGATCGAAAGTTTGTTTGTTTGTTTGTTTAATTTAACTGTTGAGGCTGCCCACTAAAGTGTGCTAGCCTGTGTAACTGATTTATCACTGTTTCTGCATTTTCTGTGTGTTTCTATCAAAAACAAAAACAAAAAATAATCCTTGTTTTCCGCCTCCTCGACTAGTTTAGACCAGTTTACAGGCATTGCTGTATTCTGGGCTGTGGTGTAGTTCCTGTGTTGTCCATTACCTTACTTGGATAGAAGGAAGTTTCTTTGCTCACCAGTGGGAGTGGGGAGCCTTGAGCAGCCTACCTGTCCCTGTAGGAAGTGATCTCAGCACAAGAAGCTGTAGTAATTGGTTGTTTTGGACCATTTCTAGCTCTTTTGTAGTTTACTGTTTAAAATCCGCCTATGGGCGTTTTTTTTCTGGCTATACTGCTCAGACAAGCTCCTCGTGGTCCTGCAGAGTGGTCCTAGCTACAGGGAACTCAGAAAAGCGACTACTTTCTGGATTTAAGTATCTTTGCTTTTTTTTCACTTGGAATAGCTTCTGCAGCTTACCCTGGACTAGCTTGAACTATTTTTTTAACTGTTTGCTGCATTATTTTAAAATCTGCACTTAAAGTTACATTTTAGTCGAATTTTATCGAAAGTTTGTTTGTTTGTTTGTTTAATTTAACTGTTGAGGCTGCCCACTAAAGTGTGCTAGCCTCTGTAACTGATTTATCACTGTTTCTGCATCTTCTGTGTGTTTCTATCAAAAAAACAAAAAAAAATCCTTGTTTTCCCGCCTCTCCTCGACTAGTTTAGACCATTTTACAGGCATTGCTGTATTCTGGGCTGTGGTGTAGGTCCTGTGTTGTCCGTTACCTTACTTGGATAGAAGGAAGTTTCTTTGCTCACCAGTGGGAGTGGGGAGCCTTGAGCAGCCTACCTGTCCCTGTAAGAAGTGACCTCAGCACAAGAAGCTGTAGTAATTCGTTGTTTTGGACCATTTCTAGCTCTTTTGTAGTTCACTGTTTAAAATCTGCCTCTGGGCATTTTGTTCTGGCTATACTGCTCAGACAAGCTCCTCGTGGTCCTGCAGAGTGGTCCTAGCTACAGGGAACTCAGAAAAGCGACTACTTTCTGGATTTAAGTATCTTTGCTTTTTTTCACTTGGAATAGCTTCTGTAGCTTACCCTGAACTCGCTTGAACTGTTTTTTAACTGTTTGCTGCATTATTTTAAAATCTGCACTTAAAGTTACATTTTAGTCGAATTTGATCGAAAGTTTGTTTGTTTGTTTGTTTAATTTAACTGTTGAGGCTGCCCGCTAAAGTGTGCTAGCCTGTGTAACTGATTTATCACTGTTTCTGCATTTTCTGTGTGTTTCTATCAAAAAAAAAAAACAAAAAAATAATCCTTGTTTTCCCGCCTCTCCTTGACTAGTTTAGACCAGTTTACAGGCATTGCTGTATTCTGGGCTGTGGTGTAGTTCCTGTGTTGTCCATTACCTTACTTGGATAGAAGGAAGTTTCTTTGCTCACCAGTGGGAGTGGGAAGCCTTGAGCAGCCTACCTGTCCCTGTAGGAAGTGACCTCAGCACAAGAAGCTATAGTAATTGTTTGTTTACCATTTCTAGCTCTTTTGTAGTTCACTGTTTAAAATCCGCATTTGCACGGCTTTGCGGGGTTCTGCGCATAGCGCAGCGCCGGTTAAACAAGGTTAAACTTCTTCTGGCTCTGCCAGGTCTGCTCTTCAAATTTTCCCTTAAGGAAGCTCTACTCTTAGTATAATCAGACTACTCACTATATTATAAGCCTAGCACTTGTTTTCAATACTTCTCTACTAAGTAAGCACTCTCGTGCTAAGCAAAGCACTACATCTACTTACCACCCCTGTGAATATCCACTTCCCTTAAAGGTACAGCACTCCCTTATACTGTTCTAGCATGTCGAGTGGTAGATTACTGGTGTCCTCTCCAGTTCAGCTGGTCAATCTGGGTATCTTGAGACAATGCTACAATTGTCTCATGTACACAGACAACCCTCTCCTCCTCCCAACAAACACAAATACATGTGAGAGATGCAACTATATAGCCAAACTGGAGGCTGAACTCTCTCAACTCAGGGCTGGCATGACCAGACAGGAGGAGATGGTAACCACACACACAACAATCCCAGTCCCACATAGACCTACCACAACTGCAAACCAAACACATAAAACACAAAGACATACTTGGAGGCTCTAATAAAAAACTTACCAAAACAACAGAGCAGACATCCAAAAATCCACCACCTCAAAACAAAACACATGCAACACATACTTCAATAAATCAGTGTGTCAACCAATCACAGCCCTTAAGGCCAAACACCATGCCTGATACACTAGTAATAGGTGACTCTATAGTCAGACACACTGCTGTCCCACTGACCAGGCTGAACAAGGAGAGGGTGACTGTGAGCTGTCTACCGGGAGCTAGGATCCGCCACATAACACACGCACTCTAGTTACTCCAAAGCAAGTACAAATATGACTCCGTCATTGTCCATACTGGTGTGAATGACCTGAGACGTACCTCCCTGGACTACATGAAAAGAGACATAGAGGAGCTCTCCGATTATGTAGCCCAGGCTGGTATGTCCCTGACCCTGAGCAGCATCTTGCCCTCACCAAAAATGATACCACAATACAAAGACAAGATGATCAGCTTTAATAATTGGCTCAAGTACTGGTGTCATTCTAAGGGGATCCAATGTCTGTCTGCCTGGGATGACATGTTGGACAAGCCATGCTGCTTTGCAAGGGATGGCTTACACCTGTCATCACTGGGCTTCCGGATATTGGCTAAGGCTCTTGCCACCCCCATAGTGCCTTTTTTTGGCAAGGCTCAAAAGACAAACCCACCTCCTTAGAAAACAAAAATGAAAAAAAACTAAGGGTAATGCTGCTCAATGCCAGAAGTCTAAATCTCAAGATGCAGGCACTTGATGCACTCCTCAGCATGGAGAACATCGACATCTGTGCAGTAATTGAAACCTGGTTCAAGGCTCCTGAGAGCACCCCAGTGCTACCAGGCTATACCTCGTATCATGCTTTTCGGCCCCAAAACCCGGGCCGAACCACAAAGGAGGGGAGTGTCCATATTCATCAAGGACACCCACACCTCCAGGTTAGTAGCAACACATGAAGCATCAGAGACCATACAGATGCAACTAACCATAGGCAAAACTGCTATACAACTGGTAGCATGTTACAGACCACCCTCCCAATCTCAAGAACCCCACTCAGCCTTCCTGAAGACATTGGAGGATATGAATGTATCACAAAATACCATCATACTGGGAGACTTCAACTACCCAAACATAGATTGGGTACATTATTCTAGCCCTAATACCCTAGCCCAAAGGTTCCTGGAATTCATAAATTCAAATGCACTTGAACAACTAGTCACCTCTCCCACTAGGGGAGATAATATACTAGACCCGATCATCACAAACATGGGGACAAAATGCTCCACACCAGAAGTATACCCCTCACTAGTGAGATCTGACCACAAACTAATCACCCTGGATATACATATCCCACCTCCACCCCCAGCACAAAAGACCACAGTGAAAAACTTCTCAAAAGCAGACTTCACTCTTCTTAAGACTGAGATGGTATCCTTTAAGCCCACTATGCCAGTGGATACCACATCCCACAATGCCAAATCCTTCACAAATGCTTTCTATGGACATCTCCAAGAATGCATGGATCATGCAGTCCCAAATAAATCCAAGTCCCTCTCCACCAAAGGCAAGCATCCTGTCTGGTGGACCTCAGCCATTAACAAATTGTATAACAAAAGAAGGAAGCTACTGCACGTCAGAGCAAAATCCCATGAAGGGAAGACATCTCTGATCAACATTAGCAGAAAACTACGTTCTCTCATAAAAACATCCAAGGCCAACTTTGAGAGAAAAATCGCTAAGGACACTAAAGATAACCACAAAGCCTTCTTCAGCTGTGTTAGAAACCTGGGAAACCCTCAGATATGCTCAGAGTTGGTTCACAACAACAAAAAATACACTGAACCCACAGATATTGCCAACATTCTAACTGACAGGTTCAGTGCAAATTTCTCCCCTCCCTCACCCCCAAAAGAAGAAATACTTATCCCAGCTGAATGTAATCTCCCTGTCATCTCAGATGTCCAAGTGAGAACCGCCTAAACAAAGCTAAAACACAGCATCAATGGGACCTGACGGTATCCCGGGTTGCATGTTACGTGAACTCCAAGAGGAGCTAAACCCACACATAAAAATGCTATTTAACCTTAGCCTTACTTCAGGATATGTACCTGAACACTGGCGTACAGCAACAGTGGTCCCTCTCCACAAAGGGGGTGCCTCTACAGACCCTGGAAACTACTGCCCCATAAGCTTAACCAGCCTGGTTTGCAAAGCTATGGAAAGAATCATTATGGAACTCATAAACAGAGACATAGGGGACCTACAGACACTTGACCCCACCCAGTTCGGCTTTGTAAAGGGCAGATCCTGCCTTTTGAACCTGGTTGACTTTTTCGAAACAGTCACTAGAGCCATTGATGAGGGCAAAGCAGTCCATACAGCCTACCTGGACTTGGCTAAGGCCTTTGACACAATACCCCATTCAGGCATCATAGATAAGCTCAACAGCTTAAACGTAAACCCTTATGTCACTAGATGGGTTGCAAACTGGCTAAAGGACAGAACCCATAAAGTTGCAATCGCTGGAGCAATGTCAGACTCAAAGCCAGTCACAAGTGGTGTCCCACAGGGATCTGTCCTGGTACCCCTCTTGTTCAGCATTTATTTCTCAGATGTTAAAGCAAACATGGGAGGGCTGTGGCTGACAAAGTTCGCAGATGACTGCAAACTAGGCACCATAGTCGATACACCAACGGACACATACATCCTACAAAAAGGCCTCACAGAAACGGACAACTGGTGCCGGAGTCATGGCCTTAAACTAAATGCCAAAAATGTATAGTCATCCCCTTTGGGAAAAACAAAGTACACACAAATTATCACATAGACAGCAACCCACTGAGTACGGAAAAAGTAATCAGAGACCTAGGGACCCAAGTCGACAGTGACCTCTCATTTGACACCCATGTTGCCAAAGTGGTTAGAAAAACATTCTACCTTGCACACCTCATCATGAAGGGATTCACATCCAGATCCAAGGATGTCATTGTACCCCTATACTCCTCCCTCATCAGACCCATGATTGAGTACAATGCCCCATTTGGTATGTACCTCACCCAGCATTTGCAACAGCTGGAGAGACCACAAAAGTACCTCACCAAGAGGGTCAAGGGTCTCCAACATATGTCTTATTCTGCCAGACTAAAGAAACTTCAGCTCTATTCAGTAGCATACCGCCTGCTCAGAGGTGATCTCTGCCTGATGTACAAGGCCATGTCCAATCAGGATCTGATGGACATGCTCCACCTCAAAAAATCCAAATCCATCAGGACCATAAGAGCTAAAGACTTAAACCTCGGCACAAGTATGAATAGGACATGCTGGAGGGATAGATTCATAACCCAGAGGCTTCCCTTGCTTTGGAACAAGATCCCACTTCGTATTAGGCAGAGCCCCTCACTGACTCTCTTCAAGAGAAATCTTGATGAGTGGATGGGAGATCGTAAGTTTACCCCAGGGGTCACATCTGTGTCACTGCTAAGGGCACAGTAAACTAATTCTATTATATAAGGGGACCTTCATTGTGTCACTACTAGACAGAGGCACAGTATTCTAAATTTATTCTGTACATTTTTTGTACCATTTCATGGGGTGGCAAAAGCCACATCACTATGGCTAGGCTTACAAATGCCCCAGGGCAGATAGCCTAGTACTATACTATGAAACTATAAAACTATGTATCGCATTATAAAGAACATTCATCATTTAAGTCTTAAAATCCATGACTCTCGCTTTTCTACCTTGACAGGCCCTATTACTAATGTCCATGGTATACAATGCTGAATCATATTATTTCAAGAAATTTAAGTTTAAATTGACATATTTACCCTTCCTGCGAGTTTCCTAGTGGAAGTTGTTAGAAAGAGTTCTACAATTTTCCCATTTATTCCACATTATCAGAGGTAGTGTTCTTATTTTGGAGATAGGTTGATAGTGAGGCATCTCACAAAACTCACAACCTCTTATCTCCAGAATCAAGTAAAGAACAGAAAATAAGTTCTGCCAAAAACCCCAAATTTGGGACAGTTTCTAAATATTAATTTAATACTGATGATCTTAAAATTTGCAAATTTGCTAGATTAACAGACAGAAGTAGCAAAAGGCAAGTCAGTTCCTAGCTCACCATTGGTAAATCAGGAAAGGACATGTCAGTTCCTAGCACACCATTGGTAAAACAGGAAAGGACAAGTCAATTCCTAGCTAACTATTGGTAAAATAGGAAAGGACAAGTCAGTTCCTAGCTCACCATTGGTAAAACAGGAAAGGACAAGTCAGTTCCTTTCTTCATATTCACAGTTCCTCTCCCGTAGTGGACTGTTAGGAAATCAAAATGTTGGTAATGTAAAAAAAAAAAAAACAGGTTAAGAAATTCTGGGGTGCTGACCAAATGTTCTTGCATTTAATACAAGCACCTGTCCATCCTGCTACAAGATTAAATCTAGTGCTATTTCCTGTAAAGTTTCACATCATATGTGTGTGTGCCAGGTCCAATCTCTTTGGGAAAGCATGTGAAAGCATCTGCCATTGAAAAGGAGTTGCATGGCAAGAAGGAAATCTTAAAGCAATAGTATTTGTTCAGTGTTCAGACACCAAGTTGAACAGGAAAGCATTAGTGTTTTTTTTTTTTATCTTGTAGGGAAAACTTCTCTTTCCTTTTTTAACAACTAATGTTGTATGGAAAGGCTTCACAGCCAGCACAGGGCCTTAGGCAGCTGTCTAGTTTGCCTAGTGTTGGATCCAGCCCTGAATATCTGCATGATTTTTATATGAAGTCTAATTATTATTACCTCACATCTTCTGAATCTCTCTAACAATACAACTGAGAGACATAATTCCCTTTCTACACTTCTTATGTTCATTTTTGCACCGGAGTAGAAACTGCTTAGTTGAACATTTTCTGTCACAATCTCAGTATTTCTTCACTTTAGAGGAATGTAAGAACAAATTGTTTTGTATGCAAGAATTACATTGAGTTTTATAAACTTTCTCATGTCATTGCAAAGTCCTCAGCAAGTTGTCATAAGCAAATAGTGCCTTTCAGGTTCCAGCATCAAGTGTTTCTCCCTTCTAGAGTCAAAGTATTATGGCATCATTGGAGAAGGCATATGAAAATCTACTAGGATGGATACTTTGATGGGAAACAGAATCATTAGAAAATTCAGAAACCTAAGCTTTACAGATCTTTACCAAGGTCTGCATACATATCAAAGACTATGCTCACATGTAACTTTCTGTCTGCCTCTTTACTGTTCACCATAGCAGTCATGGTATGAAACCCACATAAGGAATTTTCAAAAGTTCTACACCAATAGCCAGTGCTGTGTTTTGTATTTTCTCAGTCACCTCCGGATATGAACCTGATCAGTCTGATGATGTGGGACAAGTTGCATGTCTGTACCAGCAGTAACCTAAGTCTGAAGAGCATCTTGGGCACTGCAGGGTCAATCAGGCAGGAGAAGGACTACTTAACCAATGGGCTAATGCCCTTCCTTGTGGAATATGATGGTGATATGCCTGTCAAGAGTTTGCTGATGGGGTCAGGTACTTTTCCAGGGTAGAAAATGGATTCAGCAATTGTTGTGCCTGCATGCTTTGTTGAACATTACTTCTTTGAATGGAGGTATAGACGAGAGAACTTTAAGGATACCATGTTGTACAACATGTCACTTTGGGGTGTGAGGATGTTAGATGCACAGTAAAGCCATGTAGAGCAATGTTAGTATATACTGCTAAATGCAGAATTGCTCAGTGACTGTACAGAGTTAGGGCAGCCTGGCACGATCTTTTGACAGTAAGTTGTATCTAAGAAATATGTAGGCCACAGGTTCACAAACCTGCAGTCCCATCTCTTTCATGAAGTGTATGTACTATAATGAGTTAATGCATAAAAAGAAGAAAATCTGTGATTTCTGTAATGTTGATATACGAACATTGCATGGGAATTGCAGCTTTGCTTGCCACAGACTTTTTGTATTTAAACGATTCTTCCTAAATCAAACAACAAGTTGAGAATGTGATCAGGACTACACCAGCAGTGTGCAGAATGCAAATGTACACCAGCAGTGTGCAATATGCCAATGTACACCAGCAGTGTGCAGAATGCAAATGTACACCAGCAGTGTGCATGATGCAAATGTACACCAGCAGTGTGCATGATGCAAATGTAGCGTGTGCTGCTAGAAAAGAGAATATTTTTCTACTATTTAAAAGGAGCGACATTTTGAATTGGAGTGGGTTGTGCTGACCATGGTGACAGGCAGAAGAGCTGGGGCAAACAATTCTATTGTGAAGTAGCTGGCTTTCAAGCCAGTGGGCAGGGAGATGTGCTGAGATCAGATCAGAGTGGTTCTACAGGCATGGAAATGACTGTAAAGCAAACAATAATTTTGTAGAGTCTATACTGAACTAATAGTCACCATCAGTGGTCTGTTGGGTCAGACAGAATAAGAAGGTTAGCATGAAGAGGTTATTATTCCCAAGCAAGTAGAGGATTTCTTTCAATTTGCTAACATGCAATTTATATTGCAGCATTGTGGCACAACATTGCTCTTTTATATAAAACTAGGTGTGTCAGAAGGTAGTGACAAAGGACCTTAAAGTAATGCTAGTTAAAACCATTTTGAAATGTATTGCACTTTCATTGCTAGTTAAACAAATGTGTAACAGTGAAAACAGTGAAATGTTTAATGAAATTCAGTTTTCTTTGGCTTGTACAAGGAGGTCTCTTCAAGTTGACACTATAAACTGAATGTATATACGGAAATAGATTGTTTTTTGCAATGATATTAACTTGGGTTGAGACTGTGTTCTCATCTAAGTAGAATGTGTGTGTATGTGTGTGTGTGTGTGTGTGTTCCTCAGAATTTCATGGTTTTGAGGCTAAAATAATGGGGTGCCATGGAGTACTGCAATGGAGACAAGTTCTCATTCACCAAAAAGTTAGTTACCTGCCATGCAGTTGTCCACATTTGAGACTTTCCTAACACAGGTGTCACAAAGTATAGATGCCCAATTTGGCATGGTGAGGAACATATACACTCCCTGTTGGGGACACAGAATAAACGATCTTGATGGACTACAAAATGTAGATTTGGAGAGAAGTACATTCCAGCAGGTTAAGAAAAGTTTCAAAAATGGAGTAAGTGATGGCTAAAATCCTTCCTAAATGGTGTTAACTTCTAACCCAAATTTGGATGTTTTTCTTATCCAGTATACTGTATTTGCCTGACACAATCCTCTTGGTAATGTGGATGGGGTTTGTACTGGCAATCCAAAGTATCTTATATGTGTTAAAAAAACACTGGTAGTACCAAGGTAAAACCACCAAGACTTTATTTAACTTTGAACATTTAACTGACTAAGCACTTTCACCCGTGTAGGGCATCTTCAGAGTCAGTTTGTCACAACTCATCACAACCTTTAAATATGCATTTCAGTTAACACTAACATCAAATGCTAATTGATTACAATGATTCTATTATGTAAACTTTGGATTTTAACCTTTTGCTATAGTTGATATAGTTGATATACAAGTTTTTTGTAAACAACAAGTACACAGTTGACAATAGTGTATCTACTTTACATGTGAATTGTTTCAACACTTAAAATCTAAACATACATTTAGAAATATAAAACAATATGAATATAAAAAATGTTAACAAATATAAAAATATATAAAAAATATATATAAATATATAATGTATAAAGTATGTGTAGAAATACAATAGAATATATATATATATATATATATATATATATATATATATATATATATATATATATATATATATATATATATATATATATATAATATACACATGTACCTAAAAGTCAGAAATTCTCTGTTGTTTCTAGTTTCAAAATATTAAATGCATGCTGCCTTGTGTTTTAGTATACATGCTAGGGATAAGGTGTCATTAATGCCAGGTGTACTGCTTGTATCTAGTCGTATTTGCCACAAGCATTCCCTGACTTCTAAAATGGTTTTATAGTCGCCACCGAAATCTTTGGTGTATAATCTGTCTATGACAAAAAATAGAATTTTTTTTGTAGTTAATGCAGTCTTTACTGTGGTTGTATAACAAATTAGTTGATTTCCTGTTTTTAATGTCCCTATTGTTTTCCATAATCCTTTGTCTCAACCTTATTGTGGTCATACCGATATAGAAAGCTGGGCAGGATAGACAAGTTGCCGCATATATAACCATTTTGGTGTTACAATTGCAATGTCCAGGACTCCTCAAGGACATCTTATAATTGCCCACTTGAACATATGGGCCATCGTTGATGTATTTGCATGCTTTGCAGTTGCCACATTTGGCCATCCCAGCAGGCCTTTGACTAGTAGGCATGGGTATTCTTTCCAAATGTTCTTTAGTATTCAAACCCCTACTATTGATAAATAAGGGGTGCTTTCCTAATGTGTCTTGCATGTCTGTGGGAAGTACATTTTGCCATGTTGATTGAATAATGTCTTTAACCTTAATGGCTCTGGTGTTGTGTTGCAAAACCATGCCTGTTTGAATATCCTTGACTTTATACCTATGAATATTGCTGTTCTCTGCGTCCCTTTGGCTGTCTGACAAAATGGGCCTGAAATCTGTGACCCTTCTTCCAATAATATCCTGTTTAACTGAAATTAGTAAATTCATAGGATAGCCCCTTTCAACAAATAGGTCAAGTAATACCTTCAGTTCTTCCAGGAATGTATTGTCTTCACTAACTATGCGTGACACCCTAATCATCTGGCCTTTTACCACGTTCTTCTCCACATAATAAAGATGGCAACTCTCATAGTGTAAAAATGTGTTGCTATAAGTCCTCTTCCCAAATAGTTTGGATTCTACCTTCCCATCTTTGGTATATAATCGTAAATTCAAATAGTCAATAATGTTTCTATCCGCCTTGTTGGTAAATTTCAAAAAAGTTGTAGTGTTGTCAAGGTAACATATAAAATCATCCAACTCATCTCGGGTACCTTTCCAAAGGAACAATATGTCATCCAAAAATCTTAGAAAAATGATCATTTTGGATCTGTACCCAGATATCAAGACATATTGTTCCTCCCATACGACCAATACTAAGTTGGCATAAATGGGCGCACATTTGGCGCCCATAGCAACTCCAGTGGATTGTTTGTAAAATTCCCCTTCAAAGCTGATATAATTGTTTTCTAGAACAATCTGCATCAAATCAACAAGTAGACTTTTCTTCACCTGATGTATGTGGCTGTATTTAGTTAAACTGCTGGCAAACCAGTCTAGACCAGTGTCATGAGGAATCACTGAGAACAAGTTTACTATGTCAACGGTTACAAACCAAAATTGCCCTAAATTTAGGTCAGATAGGGTCCTGAGGCAGTCCAAACAATGCCATGAATCTTTTAATATGTGTGGTATATTGTCAAGAATCGTCTTGTTAGTAATGTCTATAAAAGCTGCTAATGGTTCTGTTTTCGATCCCCTAGCCACCACTATTGGTATAAAAGGGGGGTTAGTAATATCTTTGTGAATCTTGGGGATTCCGAATAAACTGAGCATAACTGGATGTTCCACTAGCATATAGTTGTACTCTTCATAATTAATTACTCCTTCACAAAGGAATTCATAAAGTTGCAAGTCAATTTTTGTATATGCCCTCTGAACTTCAAATTTAGAAACCAATTCATAGGTGTTGGAGTCATGTAATATGCTCTGCATGTTCCAAGAGTAGTCGGTGTTCGCCATGATGACTTCACCACCCCCTTTGTCAGGTTTCATGACCCTATGTTCCTTATTAGATGAAAGTTCCTTTAGGCAAATTCTTCTACAGATGTTAAGTTCTTATTAGTGGGTAACCTTTTGTCAATCAGTTTCCTAATCTGACTAACACATAAGCGTTCAAATACTGATATCAAAGGGTTGCAAGGTGGTATGAACACACTACTTCTTTTAAATGTGAATATTTGTGTCTCTCTATCAATAGTATGTTTGTTCCCAAAAAAACAACCTTAAATTTAACTGCCTAGTGTATAACTTCAAATTAATAGGTAATTTACTAATATCATATTTAAAGTTCGGTACGAATGAAAAACCTTTTTTCATCAAACTCATATGACTATCGGAAATTTCCAAATCCAAGTAGTTGTAAATGTGAAATGATTTGTCACCAAATATGGTAGGACCATCATTGCTGTTCGTACCAAAACTTTGGTGCAAGGGAGTAACAGAAAAATCAAAGGAAGTGTCTGTTAATAAATCATTGTTATCCAGTGAGCCATCCTTAATGATGGAAGTAGAATCTAAAACCTTCATCAGTTGTAGTTGTTTTGTCTGTGGTGCCAGTTGTTGCTGTTGAAGTTGTTCCTCCTCTGTCTCCCACCCCTCCAGTTGCTTCCTGACTGGAAACCCTGTCTTTGAGGAGTTCTCTGGTCCAAATAGTCCTGTGGCTGGCTCCAGTTTCTTAATCGGTCCGAGCACCTCAGTGGGGGTGGGTTCCCTAAAAAAAACTCTTCCCTCTTCTGTATCAGTTTGTATCCCTTCAATGTCACTGGCCTCAGTTTGAATTGTCTCCCTCCTTGTACCCACTTCTCTGTTACTCTCCCTTGCATTTGGTGTAGGATAGGCCCTCTTCTATTTGTATTCATTTGCATCTCTTAAAATCTTCTTTTGTTTTCTTTCCATACTGGTTTTTACAAACTTATCAAGATCAAGTGTAATTCTCTCAAACCTGTTTCCGTTGCTTTCAAACAGTAAGTCATTCATAATGCTTTGTTTAAGTGTGACTAATTCATTCTTTAAGTTGTTAAGCCTACTGGTGTTGTCCCTAATTAATATTCTCATTAAGTCAAAACCTGTTCTATCGAATAGCTCTTACATTTTGTGATATGCTTCTGAGTCAGCCTCAATTCCCATTGGAATTTGGAAAACCCTGAGGCCTCTAGGGACTTGGTTCAGTTCTATAATGTTAAATAAAGTCAAGGTGGTTTTACCTTGGTACTACCAGTGTTTTTTTTATTTTATTAGTAACTTATTTCACTTGTTGGATGTTTCAGTATCTTGTGTGTGTGTGTGTGTGTGTGTGTGTGTGTGTGTGTGTGTGTGTGTGTGTGTGTGTGTGTGTGTGTGTGTGTGTGTGTGTGTGTGTGTGTTTCTTATGTTCACCAACTGAACTAAAGCAGAATTAAACAGCAGTAGTGAACTGAACCACATGATGAAGAGATGTTTCATTGTTGAGACAGTTTGGCATGATGGTTAAGGTCTTTGCCTCCAATGCATAAACTACAAGGTTTAGTCTTGACCTCCAGCCAATGCCTGTTTGGATTTTGCACATTATCCCTGTGTGTCTGCAGGGTCCTCCCACCTCTGAAATACATGCTGAGTGTTTCACTCTCAAACTCGACCTAGAATGGAGCTGTAGGCAGCAACATAGACTTTACATGATGTATAGACCAACAGCTTTGGGCAGCTACTGTGGTGCAAAGTATCCTGAAGATCGGAGAGCGCGGATTACAGACTGCATTCCGTGGCAGGGCTAGCCACTTGACAGTGTAAAATATGGCTTTAGGTGATTTGGTCATGTTGACTAATATCGTCAAAATAGGCTTGGTTAGTTACCAGTGATAAGTAGGTTGAGGGACTGCCAGGGACCTATGCTAATGGTAGGAGGGGTGTATGGGCTCCTATTGGCCAGTGTGTGCCCACCATAAAGTCCAGTAGCCCTGGGTCAATAAGCTACTAGCAGGCTGATGCTCATTTTCCCAGCCTGGGTTACCTGGGATAGCTGTGTTGAGTGAAAGCTAGACATAAAACCACTCAACCTGCCAAACTTGAACTAAGAATTGCTACACTCAGTGTAGGTTCACTGACAGGATGCAGCTTGGAAGTGGATGACATGATGTTGTGGAGGAGGCTGGACGTTCTATGTATCCAAGAGGCAAGATGGAAGGGCAGTGCAGCAAAGCCACTTGGCTTGGGATCCGGAGTCAAGAGGAGGACAGGCTAGAAATGGAGCCTGAAATTGTGGTGAGAGATGGGCTTCAGAAGGCAGTGAGGTATGCCATCAGAATTAGTGACAGACTCATGGCAGTGAGACTAAAGTTTTCATAAACTCAGCCTATGCCTCACAGCAGGGTTGTGATAGTGAGGAAAATAGTGCATTCATACAGCAGTTGCAGGACCTACTAAGTAAAGCAGGGCAGCACAAACTGGAGTTGAGAATGTGTGACTTGGATGCACATATCGGGACAGACAGAATAGGATATGAGGACTGTCTGGGTCTGCAATGGTGGGACAACAGGAATAAATGAGGAGAGGCCATTCTAGACTTCTGTGTGGCAAATGGCTTGATAGTAGCCAACACCTGGTTCAGAAAGATCGGCAGTCACCCATGCTAATGGTGGGAGTTGTTTATGGGCTCCTATTGGCAAGTGTGTGCCCACCATAAAGCCCAGTAGCCCTGGGTCAATAGGCTACTATCAGGCAGATGCCCACCTGCCCATCTTGGGTTACCTGGGATAGCTGTGTTGAGTGAAAGCTAGACGTAAAACCAATCAACCTGCCAAACTTGAACTAAGAATTGCTACACTCAGTGTAAGTTCACTGACAGGATGCAGCTTGGAAGTGGATGACATGATGTTGTGGAGGAGGCTGGACATTCTATGTATCCAAGAAGCAAGACGGAAGGACAGTGCAGCAAATCCACTTGGCTTGGGATCCAGAGTCAAGAGCAGGACAGGCTAGAAATGGTGTCTGAAATTGTGGTGAGAGATGGGCTTCAGATAGTAGTCAACACCTGGTTCAGAAAGGTCTGCAGTCACAAGATGACATACAAAAGTGGACAACATAGAACTCTGGTAGACATTTTCCTATAAGGAAAAGGCACAAAGGGCACTGGAGTAGAATCCATGATTGCAAAGTCATCTTCAGTGAAACAGTCAGCCCACAGCATAAACCACAAATTGCCACAATCAACTGCAAGCAGTGGTCAGAGAAGGCTCTAAGTTCAACAGAGACCAGGCTGGAGATCTGGAAGTTGACTGGAGAGAAAGTACAACAGTTCAAGGAGTTATTTAAGGTTCTAGCAACCCAAGATGAGGAGGAAAAAGGTGGAGTTAAAGAAGAATGGCAGCACCTCAAAACAGCATATGTGAGGACTACAGAACAGATTTGTGGCCAAGCTAGGTATGGAAATAAGGTACATAAGGAATGCTGTTGGTGGAGTGCAGAAGTCCAGGCAGTCATCAAAAGAAAGGAGAAGTATAGGAAAAAGTGGGAGATGGAAAGATGGACCAGGCTAGGAAGGAATACTGGTTGACTAACAAAGAAGCTAAGAAAGGAGTTGCAATAGCAAAGAATAGGGCATCAGAGGGAGTCTACCAGCTTCTGCAAAGTGACTGAGCAGGTGGCACAAATAAACTATATCAGATTGCAAGGCAAAGATATAAAGAAGATAGTCAGATGCCCTTCATAAGGGATGAAAGCAACAACCTGCTCACCAGCCCACAGGGCATCAAAGGCAGATGGAAGTACTTCCAACAGCTTCTAAATGAAGAAAACCCCACAGAAGCTGTACTGCCCCAGAAACAGCTTACAATGAGAGGAGAAGAGGAGCCCACTCTAGAAGAAGTAAGAACAGCACTAAGGAAAATTAAGTCAGGGGAAAGCAGCAGACTCAGATGAGGTCACAGCAGATATGTTAAAGATGCCGGGTGAGACGGGGAGAAATGGTTCCTGAGGGTACTCATAGCAGTGTAGAGAGAAAGGTGTATCCCATATGACTGGACATTAAGCATACACTTGCAAGTGTACAAGAACAAAGAGGACAGCCACAACTGTGGGCAGTACAAAGGCATCAAACTCTTGTCACATTGCATGAAAGTTCTGGAGAGGGTGAGTCATAAATGGGTACACAAAGTAGCAGAAAGTAAGATGGGAGATGAGCATTTCAGACTCAGATCAGGATGTAGCACAACTGACCTGATGTTTGCAGTGAGGCAAATAGGTGAGACATGGCCTTCTGCTCTTATGTCCTCATTCCTTCATCTGTCACAATGTGCATCCTACCACCCATTTCAGGCACTTCCTCACCATCATCTCTAGCTTCCTGAACTGATCTGCCTTTACTGCCCAGATTTCTGTACCATACAGTAATACTGGTTACACCACTGTTTTGTGCACCTTACTTTTCAGCTTCTTTGGCATTTGTCTGTAATACAATACCCCTAACACTTTGTGCTAGTTGGCTGCAGCCCCTCTGATTCTAGCTTTGACCTCCTCATTCAGATTTCCCTTCTCCTCAACCACTGCTGCCAGGCACATGAAACTGTTAACCTGTTCCACTATTTTCCCTTCTATCTCAATTTTCAGCTTCTTCTGATTTTCCCATTTGCTGCCATTACAGCTGTCTTACTTATACTGGCTCTTACATCACATGTGCCTTCAATTTTCCATTCCATTCCTGTACCCTTTGCTGAAGTTCTAGCTTAAAGTCTGCCTGTAATGTCACATTATCTAGATACAGCAACTTTGCTGATCTGACCCCTCCCACCTGTTTGCTGATGAAGTCCATCACCAGTATGAACAGCAGTGGACTCTGAGCTGAACCCTGATGCACACCCACTCCCACTGAGAACCCCTCTCTATGACTGAACAATGTTCCTTGTACATAGCTTGCATTAATTCTACCAGTGTATCTGTGACATCGAACAACCACAGGACTGCCATATCATATTGCTTGGGACCTTGCATGCTCTCTCCAAGTCTAGGAATGCTTTGTTGGACTCCTTCCACATTTCTAGCTTCGCGCAGCTCAACAAAGACCATCTTGGATTAATTTATCTCTCAGGCAAACGCAACTAAATCTTTCTGTTCTATTAATTAGAACTGAAAGATTGAAAGTATCAGCTGAGTGCTGCAAAGTTCTCCTCTCAGGCCATTCAGTACGGCTCAGAAAACTACTCCTCACTCTTTCTAGTAGTAAATCACTTTTGTCTGTACAAAGACCAGAGCCAGATTATGGTGAAATAGGGCCCTAGACAGGGTAATGGATCCAACCCCCTCCCCCTTGCAGCAATTCTGATGTCTCATTACTTGGCCATCTCTCAGCATTTACCATAAACACTGTTCAGTCCTTTCAGTATGCATACTATTTACTTCTTTACTTTTACAGTGATTACTGATATTTGGATTTCATTTAAAACCTTTATTTCAAAATTTATAGCACAAACACTGACAGCCATACAGTCTCATAATGAAAACAGATCTAGCAAGAGCAACAGTAAACATCTCTGCTCTTGAAATTCATATTCACTAAAATTGCATTGAAACCCACCTTCATATAAAATGTATTCAATCAGTGACTGATTAAGTGTTTCAAACTATGGGCCCCCTGCATACATTTTAGGACCATGCATAAATGCATGTGTTCTTTAATTCACCTTCCTGATGGTTTTAAATTGTATTCCTTATTTAGTACAGCAACATTTGTCAGAGTGTGTTTTAAATTTTTACTTTTTTAACATGTTTTCAGTAAGTAGTGTAACAAAATGTAAGAACCAATAATGACAAAACTACCCATTTTAAAGCATTTCAATCATAAAAGGCAACTCAAACTGCTATCATTATAATCCACCTATAGCTATGGCAACCCCTAAATGGGAAAATCCAAAAGACAAAAGAGAGAGAGAGAGAGAGAGAGAGAAAGATCAGCCAATATGCACAATCCCTTGTAGAAGCATGTCATCCAAATAATTCCACATTAAACAGAATGTTAACTAATGAAGACTTTGCTGTTGGCAAACAATATTTCAGTGCTTCATCTACTAATTCAATGTCTATGGCACTTGAAAAATAAATTGCCTATGTTCCATTAAAAAAAAAATCGCTCTGTGTCAGGAAACAGTTTACCTGGTGTAAGAAGAGAACCTATACCTTTCTGCACCAAAAGCAAATATGCAAATATACTACCTGTTGCTCCACTAACACTGAAAAATTAATTATGAAATCCTATGACTGACAGTGACAAATTAATCTTCAGTCATTTACAAAAACAAAAACAAAAACAAAAAGAAAGAAAGAAAATTAGAGGAGACCTGGCCATTATTGTGCACTTGCTTGCCAATAATTAAGATCAGGGTTTGACTCTGAGCAAAGTTGCTTAACAAGACAGTGCCCCTAACTGGGGCATTGCACACACAGACACACAAGTGTGCATCTCTTCACGGGCTTGGCTGCTGTGTGCACACACACATCTTGTGCTGACAGGTATGGGGCTTGGCTGCTGCTCTGTATTTGTGCACTCGTGGCTCCATTTGCCCCAAATCCATTATTGCACAGATGTTTTAGATCTCCCACATTTCTTTTTAATGTGAGTTGCATTACAGAAGATGTCTTAATGCTTGCTGAGGTTTCTGGGGCTTGCTGTGTTAAGTCTCCTGATGGTGCTGTGTGGTGATTGAAGTCAGGTTTTGTATGGTTTACATTTTTATTTACAGGAGATATTTGGGGAAGACAGCCCCCCCCCCCCAGCCAATGCAAGCCCTAGGCAGCTGTCTAGGTCACCTAATGCTGGATCTGGTTCTGACAAAGATCGTGAGCATGGCCAACTTACCAAATCTCTGTAAACTATATACATAAAAAAGTTTCTCTTGTTTGCTTCATTAACAGTTATAGCTTTGAGGATCATTTGATTTTTATGTGACTGAATGCTGTACTGAATGTGTTGCAGAAAAGTTTGAAACAAAATAGGAAGCTGATTTTTCTTGTGCAGAAATCAATCCATACTTCTACCTGTTTTATACTTGTATAAATGCCTCAAGCGTCTGTCAAATAGTTGAGATATTATCTGATTTCGTATATGCATTAAATTCTTGTTATATGCACCACTGCATGTATTATGTTGTGTGTAATCACCAAATCACATGAGGTACTGAACCCACAGTGTTGCTTCTATACTCAAGACATTCTTCAGGGTAATGTATAGCAGCTAATGTGTTTTATATCCTCCTTGAACTTCATAATGTTGATACACTAGGATTCTGCTTTAAGTGAAGAGACTTAGCTTGTGCAAAGAACTGGAACATCCTATCTGACAGAGATTTTGTGTAACACCTTTTTTAGCAGATCACCGTTCAGGTTACTCGTGGGGAAAGTAGAGGTTGGCCGTCAAGCATTTCCCAGGTCAGTCTTTATAATGCAAAGTTCCTCAATTGTCTGAATCACATCCAAGTAGTGTCAAGAGTTTCTTTCTGAAAGACATCTCTAATGGATTGGGAAACAGCATGCTTTCTGCCTCCTCAGTTGCCTACATTCAGAGGGAAATCCTTAAGGTATAGCAGTCAAGACAGTAATCCCTGAAGATAAGTCTGGTAGCAGATCTTTCTGCTTCCTGACAACCTAGAAACCACTCAAGCATTAACAGTCTTCTCCTAGGAGTACTGTTCACCATTTTTTGTAAAGATCTGTGTGTTGTTTGAAGACTGTTACATTGCACTTCTCCGATTTTGGTATGTAGTAATGTCAAGTTGACATCACTGATGTTTTCAAATTAATATCTGTCTGCACATTCACCTGGAATTTATTAGAAGTTTAAGAAAAAAAATCAACACTATTTTCAAATGTCTTTCCTTCTCTTCAGTGAAATAATATGAGAATGTTCAATGGCCTGCCTCCTTGTATCTGCAACACTGACCACATAAATCACACAAGGACGCCTTGCTGACAGCTCTGTCCACCTCTATTAGAATGGGAATAAATTAATGAACTAGTAAATGCAGCTTTACAGTTTCATATAAAAATGGCACAAAATTAACTTTCTCACTCTGCACAAATCCTTTTAAGTAATTTTGCATGTTTTAATTTCCTTAAGTAGGACTGGGATAATGCCATAGGGCTGGATGCTGCATTTCGAAATTGGGCTCAGTTATTGCATTTGCTAGAATAAATTGATACAGATTACACTGCACTCCATTGGTAAGTCTAATGAAAGTTGTTACAAGTCACACTGCATACTGCACCAGAGTTGTTTAAAGTGTCAATATTTTATCAGATATATGATATAATTTTTCAAAGGTAAACATCCCACAAGTTGTCATTCTTATCGATGTCCCTGCAAGGTATGATTCCTGGTATTTTCTTTTAGGTCTCTTGCTTTACATTAGTATCTCGTGTTAGATTTTTTGACCTTTTACTTTGCACATTATACTTTTCCTTACTTTAGTTCAGAGATCTTGATCTACCAGTCATTGTCTTCTTGTTCTTGTAGTCACTAATGCATCAATGCAGACTTTATGCATTTATGCACCAGATGGCTTTTTATAGCTGTACAAGTCCTAGACATTTTCTGCATGGCTATAGGTTATTACATTTTTGTAGACTGTGCTATTTATTTACAGGCCACTGTCTCTCCAATTAACATGATGTGATTTTCCTTTATACTTTATATGTTAAAAAATCCACAGTATTAATTCTGCATTTTTCTTATGGTGCCTGCTACAAAAGGTATGACTTCTGTTATTTCTCTTCCGGGGACTAATGTGTACTCTCTCAGGCTATGTCTGCCTTTTAGATCTAGTTTAACTAGTGTAGTTAACAAGAAATTAGTTTAGTGCTAACAGCACACTATGTATCATGTCATCTATCATTCAGCAGTATATGCATGGATATTTAATACAGATATATACTTATGTGTGAAGGCATGAGTGGTGTACAGTGTTTGAAGGTGACATTTCAAGCTACACTTTGATTAGGAATTGCTACCAATGTTGGTTCAAGTGTAACCAAACAAGCAATTTAGAATTAGATATACAGCTGAAGATACCACAAATGATGTGCATAAAGGTGAAGCCAGCCCTTAAAATCCTGTTTGGGCTTGTTTATTATTTTTTTAAGTTGTGAATCAGGCATTCAAGCAAACTGGGGATTTGAGATGGCAGTCATGACATTTAAGATGTCATAATTCATTTTGTCTATGCAAACCATGGTTAATAAAAGGAAAATACATGCATATTGAGGCTGTATTCCTTAAAACTAACACGTTTTCAGTATTTTAGGACAGATGGTTAGAAGAACAAAACAAATTGCCTTAAAAACATGTATGGAAGTTTGCTGTGCTTTAATTTAAACAAATGAGTTCCAGTTTGCTTCAGACTGTATATTCCAGTGATGCATACTCTATGAAAATACAAACTGGTACATTACTATGAGGCTGTTTAAAGATCTGAGTGAAACAGAGAACCACCCTGTAACAGTGACCGCAGATGCTTATGAAACTGATCTCACAATCTAAGTCACAAAATCATTAAGACAGTTGAGGAAAGGTAAAATCAGGGTTGGCGCAATACTTGTCAACCAATTAAACACTAAGGACCTCTAAGCTAACTGAGACACAGATTTATATTTGCATTGTAGACAGAAAAATGTAAATGAAATACATACCTGGCTTCAATTAAGTTATGCAAAGGTAGTAAAGCAATTAGAACTGAAAAACACCTCAAGAGTATTTATGAACTGCATCAGTTTTATCATTTCAGACGTTATCAAAACTGTACACATTGATAAGTATGGAACTAACAGTGTGGAAAATAAAATAGTTCAATACAAGTATGGCTATTGTATGTTATGCTGAACTGGCTTGCTGATGTTTGGAGAAACATTTATTTGAGTGAGCAGCAGGAACATGAGAAACCGAGTAGGAACTAAATAGCTGCTTGAGAAATTCATTTGCCTTGAATTACAAAACAAATTTTAGCCAAGGCATGGTCCCAACCCTAAAATTATTGAGGCATTATTAGACTGATTAAGGCACATTATGGTAAAGGTGCAGACCTTGGTTTGAATCTCAGGGCTTACACTTCTGAAGTAACCTTGGACCCTGCACAGCAAAACGTTAGTGGTCCGTCAACACAGAAATCTCAAGATGCTTTTAATAAACTTATCTATGTAATGATAGCTTGTATGTAATATTTACAGTGTTATGCTTTTTCATACATACAACCCATTAGTAAAACAAAATGTGTAATAGCTTTCTTTGGTCCTTCCTAATGTTGAGGTTCAGATTCCATTGTCAAAATGATAGTACAGCACATGCCTTATTGAATACTCAAGCATGACAATTGTATGAGCTGTTGTATTGCAAGTGTGATTATTGCAGGTGTGTACACTAGTAATTATCATATCACAACCTTACTAGAACATGTGTAGTTCTATACACCATAAATCATGCATATCTGCTGTAACTTCCTTGTGATCCTCGGTCATGATATCCTACCATCTGTACAATGGAAAAATTCTCAAAAGCACATGGCTGAAACATGCATCTATTGCAGTAGTTCACTCCAAGACTGAGATGTGCTGACTTTGGATTTAATTATATTAAGTCTGGAGGCACAAGGGTGAACTTCCCTAAATTA
>NC_056741.1:1595868326-1595905826 GCF_019279795.1 Protopterus annectens | reverse complement strand
CTTTCATATCACACACATTCAGGTGGATATCTCTGAGCCATCACATTTGAGAATGTATTTTCTATTGAGACATCTGAAATTGTTACATGTGCTAGGTCTAAAGTGATGTGTACTTATATGTTCATATGTATCTCCTAGGGTAACAACCACTGTGGCCTTTTTAAGCCTAGCTATCCAACCCAAATTTCTGACAAGTTGTAGACTGCAGCCTTATTATGCCAGGCCATCCATCCCAAATCCCTTAAAAGTTCTGGTACCCTATACCTGGTAGTGCAAGCAGGGTCTGAGAGATGAAACACTTGCAAGCATGGGCCTGGGAATGAACCATGTACAGGTTGCCCATATCCATTAGAGATAAAGGTGCTAAACCAGGTGTGAAATTCTGGTTCCCCATCCCATTGTCCAGGTTACACTTGAATTGGGTTAGAGAGGAACTCTGCTTCAAATGGATGGGGGAGCCTGTTCGAAAGAAGGGATAGTCTCTGGGATGCATACCTGTCTCTCCAGCAAGTCCTATTTATATCACAGTCAAGTTTTAATCCTTTAGAATGAGTAATTCTGGCACTGTTCATTTTGCAGATATGCAAGAGGTCCATCAGAGTGGGGTCCAACAATGTCTTATATGCCAAGTGTAGATCCTCCCCTCAGCAGCCTGTAGGACCTGGAATACACTGATAGGGCTTTGAAGCAATCTGCATATCACATGTTATTTACTCCCTGTATTCTTTTAGTGTAGAAACTGTGCAGACATTCCACTTGTGCCTGGTTAGATTTATACCAAAGGGGGCATTGTACTAAATGATAGGATACAATTGAACAGTGACCTCCTTGGGCATAGATGCCATACCTTTGTTTATATGTTTCACAACACTGAATAATTTTCTCACTACCCTGGACACATGATGGTCAAAGTCTAGATTACTGTCTATTTGTGTCCACAAGTCCCTGATTTCTGTGACAATTACCAGGGGTGGCAGACTTCCTAAAGGATACTGTTGTACATTTTATTGCATTTACTTTTTGTCTATGGCTCTGACACTAGTTATTTGTGTATGTCAGCCCTTCTTGGCGAATATTAGTGAGATCCCATGGCTGCTGATAAGCTGAAATTTGGTCAGCTAGAGGTCCTTGATGTTGACATTGACTTCAGACCAGTAGATGCCAAAAATTAATGGTTGCAGGACTGAACCCTGAAGGACTCTGCTAGTGACTGGCCTATTTGTAGCTGTAGATCCCCAATTCTAACTTCCTATGTCTTGTCTGTGAGGCTATCCACTGTGTGAGTTAAGGGTTTATACCTAACCTCTTGAGTTTGTTAACAATGCCTGAGTGGCATATTGTCCCAAATGCCTTGATCAGGTCAAGGTAGGCAGTGTGAATTGTTTTGCCCTCATCCATTGCTTTGGTGTCCTTCTCAAAGAAGTCCAGGTTGAGCAGGCATAACCTACCCTTGATAAAACTCCAGTGTCTGAAGGTTTCCTATGTCATGATTTATTTGATCATTCTTTCCATACCTTTGCATATAAGACTTGTAAGACTTATGGATCTGTAATTCCTGAGTCCAAAGATGGCCTGCCTTTGTGCCGAGGGATGACTGTTGCTATTCCCTGTTTGTGACGCATGAAGTCTGTCTGGAGGCCCAGGCTAAATAGTGATTTTTACAAGACCCAGTAGGTCATGTTTTATGCTATTTAGAAGGCAGCCTGGGATATTGTCTGGGCCCACTGATGCAGTGTCGTTGGCTATAGAGCACTGAAGACCCATTCCTTAGTGATAGTTGGGATAATTATATTTTGATGGTATTTCCTGAGGGGAGTCTCGGGGGTGGAATTAGAGCCAAATTTATCTGACAGTAGGTTTGCTATATATTCTGGCTCAGTGTAGTTGGCCCTGGCTCAGTGTAGTTGGCCCCATTAACAATGCATTGCCTTTGAGGTGGTGGACATAGCTAAAGAATGCCCTGTGGTAGGGTGGTGTGGATTTTTGTAGGAAGTCAATTGGTAGAAAAGTATTAATCTTCCTACAAAGCTGAAATCTCTCTTTTTTTAATCTTCAAATGAAGAGCTGTGAGGGAGGGTGCTACTTCAGGGGGGGGGTGTGGTGTTACTTCCAGGACTGGCACTGAGATCTAGATATGTCAGCTATGGTTCTGGATGCAAGTCTTATCTTTCTGTGTTGTAAAGTTTCTATAGAATATGACTGTGTCCATTGTATCCATCTTAAATTTACCTTTGTGCTAAAGTTCCTCATTTTCAGGCATATGTTTTCCTTCAACCTCCACACCCTGGCTGGGATTCATAGATATGCTGAGTGCCAGAACAAGACTTGTGCCTCCGAGTGGTGATAAACTGTGATGTGATGTGCCCATGAATATCCAAATAACAGTTTGTCCATTTAATCATTTAACTGTGCTCTCACATTGAAATCTGAACAACATTAAAAAGATGCAAACCAGCCAAAACAGAACAAAGCAAGAATTAGTTGCAGAGTAAAACAGGAACTTCATGAGATTAAGTGCATGAGTTAGCATGTGCTTTTGGTAAGTGCCACTTAGTTATAACTTACAATGTTAGTGGGTCCAGTTTGTTCCCCTCTCTATGCTTGAGAGCATGGACGCTCCAAAAATATAAACTTAAGAACATTTTTAAACTACTAGTTGATCACCTCCACAGCCTCTCTGCTTCCATCCAGGTGCTTACAACAGCTATTTTCAAATAAGCTCCACTGAATTTTGTCTTTTAATCTTTCAGTAGCACTAGCTATTGCTTTGGTAAGCAAATGGGTACTTGTAGTGTTTTGGCTGAGCTTTGCATTGCTACTGTCAGCTGCACTGTATCCCCCCATGGCTTTCAAGTTATTCTTACCTTTTTTCTCTCTTCCCCTGCCATAGTGTTTAAACTAGGCTGCATATAAGCTTATTTTAACTCCCCCTTTCCCATATTATTAGTTACATTCCTACTTCCTTGTTAAAAGTCTATCTAGTAGAGTATCTCCCTAGTCTCAATTCTCTTAATTTCTGCCTGCTTCTTTTGACTTTTGTATTTCTTCTAATTTTTGCCTGTTCCTTTTGATTATAGGACTCACTCATGCTTTACTTGCCTATCCTCCTGTTCCCACTCAGCCACTACATCGCATCTGACATCTCTCTCTCTCTACTATATATATATATATATATATAGATAGATGTATAGATAGATATATAGATATGCACATATATATATATATATATATATATATATATATTTATATATATATATATATATATATATATAAACATATATATATATATATATATATATATATATATATATATATATAGATAGATGTATAGATAGATATATAGATATGCACATATATAATATATATATATATATATATAGACAATGTAACTTAACACTGAGGAAATGCAATTCTCTAGCATTAAGGGTAGTGAACACTCTCCTTAAAGAAGGAAAAAACATTAAAAAGAAAAAAATTGTACTGGAATGATTACTCGATAGCAGCATACAAATTATTAAAATAGGCCATTGTCAAACCTATATTTATGTAAGATCAGTGTTCTAGATCACTTTGCATTCTTATTCAAAATAAAAAAAACCAGGATTCAATCTGGTATTGCTTGTGTAACTATTTTTTAAGTTATTTTATGTTATAAAAGAGATGAGTGTTTTGCCTTTATCAGAACATTTATCAGATCTAATTTATATGTAGCAGTAACAAGGTGCTGTATATAAAATAGATAGCAATGCTTTTCCCTATTATTTTACCCCAAATCAAATAATAACGTTTTCCCTACCCCCCCTCATTTCCTGCCTTGTCTTCAGCTATGTAATTGAGCTAGTGTTGTGTGTCCTGTTAATTAACAATCTGCATTCAAACTGGAACCTTAGTTTGAGAGACAGCCTTACAGAATTATCTGCAAATATATACAGCTGAGTATACTTTTCTGCATTGTTCTGTATTATACAGCTAAATTGTTTGCTTAGATATCTGTTGTATATATACATACATATATATATATATATATATATATATATATATATATATATATATATATGAACAGTATATATTTTTTGGCTTTATAATTTGCACATTCCTCACATCTGTGTTGAAACTGTTTTTCCTCACCCCCCCCTCCCAGTTCTTGGTTGTAGTTTAAATTTGGTGGCTTTTGTAGTGCCCGCCCCACTGTAGATTTCATCTAAGACACTCCCCCAGGCCCATCTCTTTACTGCATTCTACCTAATTAACCCTTTCTGCACTTGCTTTTAGTCCTTTTTAATTTAATTACATTTTTTCAAACTGTGTGTGGACCAATATTGCTACATATTCAAGTGTGCCAGCTTGCACTGCATGAGAATTGTATTTACTACTGCTTTGGCTACTTTTCTGAAAAAAAAAAATTCATCTGCTTTTACTGTACTTGTGTTTCTTCCTACTTTATTTTGCTTTTGCGTCATCTTAAAAGTACTCAATTGTATTTATTACTGCTTGGTGTAACTCATTCTAAGCCTTTTAGTTTCAACACTTGGGCTTCAGACCAGTTGTTTTACATTGAGAGGGTTTGTGGTCTGCACTGTAGTGGCAGAACAGGTAGCTTACATCCTTCTAAGTTAGGAACTGCTGATTGAGGGCTCAGTGTCTGTTATTCTAAAAGTGTATTAATTCTGCTTTAAGCACTTGGGCTTTCAGGCCAGTTATTTTACATTAAGAGGGTTTGTGCTCTGCACTCTTGTGGGAGGAGAGGCTGGACTCTGCCCTTCTGAGCTGCGAATTTCTGGTTAAAGGCTTATAGTGCATGCTTATCTGAACTGCTTCTTATTGAAATTGGTACACCTTGTTTGCTGTAGCATAGACTAGATCCAGGCCTGCTGAATCTAGCTTTGTTTGTATAACTTGAGCACTAATCCAGGCATTCTTTATAGTATTCAATTGTATTTATTACTGCTTGGTAGTAACTTGATTAAAGTGTAGCTATCATTCTAAGTCTTTTGGATTAAGCACTTGGGCTTCAGACCAGTTGTTTTACATTAGGAAGGTTTGTGGCATGCACTGTGGTGGCAGGACAGGTAGCTTTCATCCTTCTAAGTTGGGAACTGCCGATTGAGAGCTCAGTGTCTGTTATTCCTAAAGTGTATTAGTTCTGGTTTATGCACTTGGGCTTCAGGCCAGTTATTTTACATTAAGAAGGTTTGTGGTCTGCACTCTTGTGGGAGGAGAGGCTGGGCTCTGCCCTTCTGAGCTGGGAATTTCTGGTTAAAGGTTTATAGTGTCTGCATATTTGAACTGTTTCTTACTGAAATTGGTACACCTTGTTTGCTGTAGCATAGACTAGATCCAGGCCTGCTGAATCTAACTTTGTTTGTATGCTTGTTGTTTGTTTGCTTGTTATTTCCCTGGAATGCTAATTCCACCTAAAACGCGGCTTCTCAGCACTTCTGTGGATCCCTAGTCATATCTGCATTGCTTACTGTACTTATTTCCTTGTTTCACTTGAAAGAAAGTTATTGTTTGTTGTTTTTGCATTTAAGTTACCTGTAACACATTGCACTTAAGTTACCTGGCACTTGCTCACTAAAGCAATTATATAAGTCAGCACTAAAAATTAAAAGCACTACACTCTCACTCCCCATTGGCCCTTGTTTTCAATTATAAAGGAATTCCCAATATTATTCTAGCATGTCCAAAGGTCAGTTGTCAATCTCCTCTCCGGTCCAGCTGGTGAACCTGGGAATCTTGAGGCAATGTTACAACGGCCTCATGTACACAGACAACCCTCTCCTCCTCCCAACAAATTCCAACACATGTGAGAGATGCAACCTTATAGCCAAACTGGAGGTTAAGCTCTCTCAACTCTGTACTGGCATAACCAGTCAGGAGGAGAAGGAAACCACACTCACTACAATTCCAGTCTCACATAGACCTACCACGACAGCAAACCAAACACATAATCACACAAAAACATACTTGGAGGCTCTAAATAAAGATCTGCCTAAGCAGCAGAGACCTCCAAAGCAGACACCCAAGCAACCGCTACCCCAAAACAAAACACGTGCAACACATATCTCACAAAGACAGTGTGCCGAACAATCACAGCCCTTAAGGCTAAACAACACACCTGATACACTTGTAATAGGTGACTCTATCGTTAGGCACACTGACATTCCGCTCACCAGGCTGAACAAGGAGAAGGTCACAGTGAGCAGCCTGTCGGGTGCTAGGATCCGCCACATAACATAAGCACTCAGGTCACTCCAAGGCAAGTACAAATATAACTCCGTCATTGTCCATGCTGGTGTGAATGACCTGAGATATACCTCCCTGGACTACATGAAAAGAGACATAGAGGAGCTCTCTGAGCATGTAGCCCAGGCCGGTATGACCCTGACCTTGAGTAGCATCTTACCCTCACCAAAAATGATGCCACAATATGAAGACAAGATGATCAATTTCAGCAATTGGCTTAAGTACTGGTGTCATTCAAAGGGGATCCAGTGCCTGTCAGCCTGGGATGATATGCTCGACAAGCCACGATGCTTCACTAGGGACGGCTTGCACCTGTCACCCCTGGGCTTTCGGATATTGGCAAACGCTCTTGCTACCCCCATAGTGCCTTTTTTAGGCAAGGCTCAAAAGACAAGCCCACCTCCATAGGTATCACAAGGGATAAGAAACTAAGAGTAATGCTACTCAACGTCAGAAGTCTAAACCTCAAGATGCATGCACTTGAAACTCTCCTTAGCATGGAGAACATCAATATCTGTGCAGCAACAGAAACCTGGTTCAGGGCTCCCGAGAGCACCCCAGCACTACCAGGTTATACCTCATACCATGCTTTCCGGACCCAAAACTTGGACCGAACCACAAAAGGAGGGGGAGTATCGATATTCATCAAAGATACCCACACCTCCAGGTTGGTGGCAAAGCACGAAGCATCAGAGACTATCCATGTGCAACTAACAGTGGGTAAAACTGCCTTCCAGTTTATAGCCTGCTACAGACCACCCTCCCAATCCCTGGAACCCCACTCGGCCTTCCTGAGAACACTGGAAAATATGAAGGTCTCTCAAAACACCATTATATTGGGCGACTTCAACTACTCAAACATAAACTGGGAGCATTACTCTAGCTCCAACACTCTAGCCCAAAGGTTCCTAGAATTCATAAACTCAAATGCTATGGAACAACTTGTTACCACTCCCACAAGAGGGGAAAACATACTGGACCTGATCATCACCAACATGGAGACTCTATGCTCCAGACCAGAAGTGTATCCCTCACTGGTAAGATCAGACCATAAACTGATCTCACTGGATATTCACATCCCGACCCCACTCCATGCCCAGAAAACCACAGTGAAAAACTTCTCTAAAGCAAATTTCACACTCCTCAAAACCGAGATGGAATCCGTCAAAGCCCCCGGGCCTGTGGAAAATACGGCCCAGACTGCAGAATCCTTTATAAATGCATTCTATGAACACCTTCAGGAATGCACGGATCATGCAATCCCAAATAAAACCAAGACCCAATCCTCCAAAGGCAGACATCCTGCCTGGTGGACCCCAGCCATAAACAAACTATACAATAGAAGGAGGAAGCTACTACATGATAGAGCAAAATCCCAAAAAGGGAAGGCATCTCTGATCAGTATTAGCAAAAACTAAGGGCACTCATAAAATCGCCTAAGGCCAGCTTCGAGAGAAAAATTGCACAGGACACTAAGGATAATCACAAGGCTTTCTTTAGTTATGTTAGGAACCTGGGTGGGAATTCCCAGATATGCTCAGAATTAGTCCAAAATGACAAAAATACACCGAACCCACAGAAATTGCCAACATCCTAGCTGACAGGTTCAGCAAACTTCTCCCTCCCCACCAAAATGACAAATATCTATCCCAGCAGAGTGCTGCCCCCCTGACATCTCAGATGCTCAGGTAAGAGCCGCCCTCTCCAAAGCAAAAAACACAGCATCAATGGGACCAGACGGTGTCCCAGGCTGCGTCCTACATGAACTCCAAGAAGAGCTAAACCCAAACATAAAACTACTGTTCAATCTCAGCCTTACTACAGGATATGTACCCAAAGAGTGGCATACAGCAACAGTGGTCCCTCTCCACAAAGATAGTGCCTCAACGGATCCTGGAAACTATCTCCCCATAAGCCTAACTTGCTTGGTCTGCAAAGCTATGGAAAGTATCATCATAGACCTCATAAATAAAGATATTGGGGACCTACAGACACTGGATCCTACCCAGTTCGGCTTTGTTAAGGGCAGATCCTGCCTCTTAAACCTGGTCGACTTCTTTGAAACAGTCACCAAGGCCATTGACGAAGGGAAGGTGGTCCACACAGCCTACCTGGACGTTGCAAAAGCCTTCGATACAATACCCCACTCGGGCATTATAGATAAGCTCACCAGCTTAAATATAAACCCCTATGTCACTAGATGGGTTGCAAACTGGCTCAAGGACAGAACCCACATGGTTAGAATTGCTGGAGCTATGTCAGACTCCAAACCAGTTACAATTGGCATCCCACAAGGCTCAGTCCTGGGACCTCTCTTGTTCGGTATATATTTCTCGGAGGTACAGGCCAACACAGAAGGACTGTGGCTGACCAAGTTCGCAGATGACTGCAAACCGGGCACCATAATCGACTCTCCAGCCGACACAAGCATCCTCCAAAAGGGCCTCATAGAAACAGACAATTGGTGCCAGAGCCATAGCCTCAAGCTAAATGCCAAAAGTGTATAGTCATCCCCTTTGGCAAAAACAAAGTGTACACAAATTATCACACAGGTGGTAATCCATTAAGTACAGAAGAAGTAATTAGGGACCTGGGGACCCAAGTTGATAGCAATCTCTCATTTGACAACCACGTGGCCAAAGTGGTTAGAAAAACATTTTATATAGCCCACCTAATCATGAAGGGATTCACATCTAGATTAGGGGAGGTCATCGTGCCTCTTTACTCATCCCTCATCAGGCCCATAATCGAGTACAATGCCCCTTTTGGGATGTACTTTACCAAACACCTGCAGCAACTGGAAAGACCCCAAAAGTACCTCACCAAGAGGATCAAAGGGCTCAAACAGATGCCATATGCTGCCCGGTTAAAGAAACTCCAGCTCTACTCGGTGGCATACCACATGCTCAGAGGCGACCTGTGCCTGATGTATAAAGCCATGTCCAACCCGGAATTAAGGGACATGCTGCACTTCAAAAAATCCAAATCCCATCGAGCTACGCGCTCGAGAGACTTGAACCTCAGCACTGAAATAAATAGGACATGCTGGAGGGACAGATTCATAACCCAGAGGCTCCCTTCACTCTGGAATAAAATCCCAGTCCAGGTTAGGCAGAGTCCCTCATTGACTCTCTTCAAGAGGAATCTTGATGAGTGGATGGGAGATCATAGGTTTACCCTGGATATCACTTCTGTGTCACTGTTAGACAGAGGCACAGTATACTAACCTCGAAAAAGGGCATAGCAAAATTAATTTAAAATGGGTGGTGAAAGCCAAACATACTCTGGCTAGGCTTACAAATGCCCTAGGGCAGATAGCCTAGTATGAACCTATGAACCTATGAACCTATGAATATATATTCTACAGCATACACAATAAGTACTGCATTTTTGTAAGTTGGATAGTATTTAAAGCATCTATGTTTATAAAGTTTCACTGGGTATAAAGTCACACTGAAAAATCAGCTAATCCATCCACAACCCATTTTTCCCATGTTTGCACATGAGGTTGGGGTGCACTTCAACAGTGACAATCATCTAGAGCCAAGTGGCTTGCTCTGCCATGGTTGTTCTTCCACACCACACACACACACACACACACACACACACACACACACACACACACACACACACACACACACACACACACACACACACACACACACATACACACACACACACACACACACACACACACATGCCTATGGACAATTTAGAGTGTCCAATCCACCTACTGCATGTCTTTGGAATGTGGGAGGAAAGCGGAGCACCTAGAGAAAACACTTGCAAATACAGGAAGGACATGCAGACTCTGCACAGAAGGCACCCCAGCTGAGAATCAAACTGGGGAACTTCTTGCTGTGAGGTAACAATGCTATCAGCTGTGCCACTGTGTTGCCCCAAATAAAAAAGAATATAACCATACCTATAACTTAACAAGTTGGTCTCTCAGAACTCGACTTAAATCCCTACATAACATGCTGGATCTCTAACTGCCTCACAGATAGGACCCAGGAATTTAGGATTGGTGAGGCCACCTTCACCAGGAGACTGTTCATCAATGGAGTATCCCAGGGCTCCATGTTGGGCCTGCTCTAGCTTGCCATTTACTTCTCTGAAGTGAAGGGTAATGTCAAAGGTTTCTAGCTCACCAAGTTTGGAGATGACTGTAAACTGGCAGCTATCATAGAATCCTGCATGACAGCAACATCCTACAAGAGGGTCTAACACAAACAAATGGCTGGTGCCAAAGCCATTGATTAACACTCATTGCAAAGAAATGCATTATATTGACCTTTAGGAAACTGTCCACCCAAGCTAATAACTCTGTCAATAAAATGCCCTTAAGAGGTGACTCGATAGTTAGGGATCTGGGAACATATGTAGACAGTAACCTGGCCTTTGATCAAAAGCAAGATTGTAAAAAATCATTCTATATTGCCCAACTCATAAGCAGTGGTATGGCATCTAGGTCCAAGGAAAATATAGTACCACTCTACTCAGATCTGTCATTGAATACAACGCCTCCTTTGGCATATATCTAAACAGACACTTGCAGCAGTTGGAACACACTCAAAGGTTACTCACTAGGATGACCCAGAGTATGAGTACCCTGTCCTACACATATCACCATAAAGCCCTATCTCTGTACTTATTTTCCTACAGAATACTGAGAAGTGATCTGTGCCTGGCATATAATGCATCCTCAGTTTCAGATGTGATGGATCTCTTGCACTTTTGCCAAATAAACAGCACCAGAAACACTTGACCCACAAACCTGAACTTAGCTTGCGACATAAATAGAACATCCTGAAGAGATTGATATATGTCTCAAAGGATCCTCCTGCTCCATTGAATAAGCTCCCCATCTACATGAAGCAGAGTTCATTCCTGACTCTATTTAAAAGAAACCATAATCACTGGATGTGAAATCACAAATTCACCTCAGTCTGGCCTCCATGTCTCTTTCTGGACAGAGGTCGACAGTAACTAACATACCCTGCCACATAACCCTTAGCTACCTCTTTACTAACTTACCTCACCACATAGGCGTCCAATGAACTCTGGACCAAAACTGGATTTGGGTTGCTCAGATAGGCTTGTAAAGACCCTGGTGTTCATTAGTCTAGTATAAACCTCTGAGCCTATAGGTGTGAGGTTCAGTTTATGGCCTTCCTTTAGAATTCTTTGTCCACTGAAGGTAATAAGCTTCTACACTGTGGTTCTGGTGCACATGGATAGATATTGCTAGTCCTGCTAGCTGACCGTTTTGGAAAGATTTGAGTTTATGCAGACATCAAAACCCCTTTCAGTTATCAAAACTTAGAGTAGCATCTGACTCTTAATCATACTGCTCAGCCTCTTAGATCAAGAATTCTGGGCAAAGCCAGAAATAATGAGGGGAAAAGGCCCAAAATCGGGTTCATATTTTAAATATTGCTCTTACAAACATAAAGTTGCTAAAATAACATGTTTCACTTTAGAATTTATTTTCTGAAGGATATGAAGTATGAAAGTCAAATATTTTGTCTTTATATAGTGAATTCAGTGAGAGAAAACCATAAGTTTTATGAGGAACAGTCCAAAAATAAGAGGCAAAAATCTGGACATTCTACAAAATTGTGGAGAGTTGAGTGGTATGCTCATGTATCTCTCTATCTGTCACTCTCTTTCTCTCTCACTGTCTCTCTCTCTCTCTCTCACTCTTTCAGGGCATCTAGAACAAGTCTCACTAGATTTCTTTTTTAATCTATTAGTATATCTCCAATCTAACCAGACCCTGTACTCCCTTCCCTTGTAACTTTCAAAGGTAAAACACAGTGATGGGCATTTTCTTCCTCTATTGAGAGTTGGAAATGCTTATTACTGTTGGGAATAAACTGAAATGTTTGTAGGGAAGAGTGCAGTATACTGCACTTAGTAATATTCTTTCATATCACACACATTCAGGTGGATATCTCTGAGCCATCACATTTGAAAATGTATTTTCCATTGAGACATCTGAAATTGTTACATGCGCTAGGTCTAAAGTGATGTGTACTTATAGGTTCATATGTGTCTCCTAGGGTAACAACCACTGTGGCCTTTTTAAGCCTAGCTATCCAACCTAAATTTCTGACAAGTTGTAGATTGCAGCCTTTTTATGCCAGGCCATCCATCCCAAATCTCTTAAAAGTTCTGGTACCCTTTACCTGGCAGTGCAAGCAGGGGCCTGAGAGATGAAACACTTGCAAGCATGGGCCTGGGAATGAACCATGTACAGGTTGCCCATATCCATTAGAGACACAGTTGCTAAACCATGGGTGAAATTCTGGTTCCCCATCCCATTGTCCAGGTTACACTTGCATTGGGTTAGAGAAGAACTCTGCTTCAAATGGATGGGGGAACCTGTTCAAAAGAAGGGATAGTCTCTGGGATGCATACCTGTCTCTCCAGCAAGTCCTATTTATATCACAGTCAAGTTTTAATCCTTTAGAATGAGTAACTCTTGCACTGTTCATTTTGCAGATATGCAGGAGGTCCATCAGAGTGGGGCCAACAATGTCTTATATGCCAGGTGTAGACCCCCCCCCCTCAGCAGCCTGTAGGACCTGGAATACACTGATATGGCTTTGAAGCAATCTGCATAGCACATGTTATTTTCACCCTGTATTCTTTTAGTGTAGAAACTGTGTGCACATTCCACTTGTGCCTGGTTAGATTTATACCAAAGGGGGCATTGTACTCAATGATAGGATACAATAGAACAGTGACCTCCTTGGACATAGATGCCATACCTTTGTTTATATGTTTCACACCACTGAATGATTTTCTCACTATCCTAGACACATGATGGTCAAAGTCTAGATTACTGTCTATGTGTGTCCACAAGTCCCTGATTTCTGGGTCTACTTTTAGGTATGTGTTGTCAATGTGATAATTACCAGGGGTGGCAGACTTCCTAAAGGATACTGTTGTACATTTTATTGCATTTACTTTTTGTCTATGGTTCTGACACTAGTTATTTGTGTATTTCAGCCCTTCTTGGTGAATATTAGTGAGATCCCATGGCTGCTGATAAGCTGAAATTTGGTCAGCTAGAGGTCCTTGATGTTGACATTGACTTCAGACCAGTAGATGCCAAAAATTAATGGTTGCAGGACTGAACCCTGAAGGACTCTGCTAGTGACTGGCCTATTTGTAGCTGTAGATCCCCAATTCTAACTTCCTATGTCTTGTCTGTGAGGCTATCCACTGTGTGATTTAAGGGTTTATACCTAACCTCTTGAGTTTGTTAACAATGCCTGAGTGGCATATTGTCCCAAATGCCTTGATCAGGTCAAGGTAGGCAGTGTGAATTGTTTTGCCCTCATCCATTGCTTTGGTAACCTTCTCAAAGAAGTGCAGGTTGAGCAGGCATAACGTACCCTTGATAAAACTCCAGTGTCTGAAGGTTTCCTATGTCATGATTTATTTGATTATTCTTTCCATACCTTTGCATATAAGACTTGTAAGACTTATGGATCTGTAATTCCTGAGTCCAAAGATGGCCTGCCTTTGTGCAGAGGGATGACTGTTGCTATTCCCTGTTTGTGACGCATGAAGTCTGTCTGGAGGCTCAGGCTAAATAGTGATTTTTACAAGACCCGATAGGCCATGTTTCATGCTATTTAGAAGGCAGCCTGGGATATTGTCTGGGCTCACTGATACAGTGTCGTTGGCTATAGAGCATTGAGGACCCATTCCTTAGTGATAGTTGGGATAATTATATTTTGATGGTATTTCCTGAGAGGAGTCTGGGGGGTGGAATTAGAGATGAATTTATCTGACAGTAGGTTTGCTATATATTCTGGCTCAATGTAGTTGGCCCCATTAACAATGCATTGCCTTTGAGGTGGTGGACATAGCTAAAGAATGCCCTGTGGTAGGGTGGTGTGGATTTTTGTAGGAAGTCAATTGGTAGAAAAGTATTAATCTGCTTTCTACAAAGCTGAAATCTCTCTTTTTTTAATCTTCATGTGAAGAGCTGTGGGGGAGGGTGCTACTTCGGGGGGGGTGGTGTTACTTCCCAGGACTGAGATCTAGATATGTCAGCTATGGCTCTGGATGCAAGTATTAGCTTTCTGTGTTGTAAAGTTTCTATAGAATATGATTGTTTCCACTGTATCCATCTTAAATTTACCTTTGTGCTGAAGTTCCTCATTTTCAGGCATATGTTTTCCTTCAACCTCCATACCCTGGCTGGAATTCATACATATGCCGAGTGCCAGAACAAGACTTGTGCCTCCTAGTGGTGATAAACTGTGATGTGATGCACCCATGAATATCCAAATAACAGTCTGTCCATTTAATCAATTAATTGTGCTCTCACATGGAAATTTGAACAACATTAAAAAGATGCAAACCAGCCAAAACAGAACAAAGCAAGAATTAGGTTGCAGAGTAAAGCAAGAACTTCATGAGATTAAGTGCATGAGTTAGCATATGCTTTTGGTAAGTGCCACTTAGTTATAACTTACAATGTTAGTGGGTCCAGTTTGTTCCCCTCCCCATGCTTGAGAGCACGGACACTCCAAAAATATAAACTTAAGAACATTTTTAGACTACTAGTTGATCACCTCCACAGCCTCTCTGCTTCCATCCAGGTGCTTACAACAGTTATTTTCAAATAAGCTCCACTGAATTTTGTCTTGTAATCCTTTCAGTAGCATTAGCTATTGCTTTGTTAAGCAAATGGGTACTTGTAGTGTTTTGGCTGAGCTTTGCATTGGTACTGACAGCTGCACTGTATCCCCTCATGGCTTTCAAGTTATTCTTACCTTTTTTCTCTCTTCCCCTGCCATAGTGATTAAACTAGGTTGCATATAAGCTTATTTTAACTCCCCCTTTCCCATATTATTAGTTACATTCCTTCTTCCTTGTTAAAAGTCTATCTAGTAGAGTATCTCCCTAGTCTCAATTCTCTTAATTTCTGCCTTCTTCTTTTGACTTTTGTATTTCTCCTAATTTCTGCCTGTTCCTTTTGACTATAGGACTCACTCATGCTTTACTTGCCTATCCTCCTGTTCCCACTCAGCCACTACATCGCATCTGACATCCCTCTATTTATAACTTCTGTTAAGCTCTTTGAATTATTCTATCGGTTACTTTTCTCATAGTGCTCCACTGATTGTTTTCACAGCAGTTCAGCATAAATTGCCTCTGTCCACTCTGTTCTTCCTTCAGGCTCACTCCACTCCCCTACCCTGCCCCCAGTTCCCACCCTCCCCCACTACTTCCACATTTATTTATCACTAACTCCTACTCCATCTTGTATCCAGTCACGCACCACCTCTCCCACACACTCACAAATTTAACTTAAAGTGATTAACTACAGCAATACAATGTCTGTCACCAACACGTTTCCTTAGCTTAATGCTGCCCATTGCACTCCTTAGCACCCTTGCTTACATTACACAACTCCCTCACGCCTCTTACACCCTTCTACTGCACTATACCTCTAGCTACCAACATACTACATCATCCTCTTCTCCTCTATAACCCATGAACTCTACCCATCAAACATAACCCTCTTATATAAACTCAAAATACTACCTATCATACCCTCTTCTAGCTTACCATACCATCGACTCCCTAACAAATACTCCAACTATCTCCTCTCAAACTCCCCCTCCACATTAGACTTTATCACCCTCATACTAGATCATATCTCCCTCTCTCTTTCTGGCAACATTCACCCCAATCCTGGACCCACCAACTCCCCCATCCATCTCTTCTCCCCCTTCATCATCCCCTCGCACCCTCAAGAGCATTTGGATTACCACAATTAATGCCCAAAGTCTCCATAATAAAATTCCTAACCTATATGCCTGGCTTACACACAACCAGCCAGACATAGTTGCCATCTCAGAATCTTGGCTGAAACAACACATGAAAGACAATGAAATCCTGCCATCTGGCTACCATATGATTCTTAACAATAGGCCCAACAAAAAAGGAAATGATGTAGCCATAATCTACTCTCCCACCTACTCCATTACCCCATACAATAGTCCCACTCCAAAATTTGCCAACTCTGCTCTAAACTTCAATCTGAACATACTAACAACCCTAGAAAATTATGGAATACTATCTCTTCCTTCCTTCACCCCGGCAGTAAAGACAACCCATGCCCAAGCCCTAACTGCTCTGATCAAGAAACAGCCTCTCTATGTAACACCTTCTTTGTGGAATGTATAGCCAAACTTACTGCCAGCTTCCCCAGATCCCCACCAATATCTCTCCCCCTCCCCATACCATCCCCTCTGATCTCAAAACACATACCCCTTCCTTCAGCCGCAATCCTGTGCCCACACATATAATAAAAAAACTCCTCCTCTGACTGAAACCATGCTCCAATGCACCAGATAATTTACTTCCATCCTTTCTCAAACTATCTGCCAACAGTATAGCCTTCCGTATCTCCATCATAATAAATAAGTCCATCCAAGAATCTTATGTTCCCTCAGTGTGGAGACAAGCATTCATCATCTCACTCCATAAAGGTATTAAAAACACTGGCACCACTAATTTCAGCCCTATTGCCATACTTTTCCCACTCACAGAAGTCCTGGAAAAATATTCAGTTACAACTGATGCCTTATCTAACACAAAACAACATCCTAACCCCCAGAAAACATGGATTCCATCCTGGCCACAGTACCATCACTGCACTCCTCTCCTTCCTTGAGTACATCAACCATATTTGTGACTCTGACAAAATCATATCAACCCTGTTCCTAGACCTTTCCAAAGCCTTCAACACCATCTCCCACCCTATACTCCTCTCACAACTCTCCTCCCTCAATCTCTCCCCTTCCACCATAGCTTGGCTCACCAGCTACCTCTCCAAAAGACAACAAGCTGTTAAATGGAAACATTCCACCGCTTCCTTTCTGTAGACCCTTACTGGGATACCCCAAGGTTCTATGCTTGGCCCATTACTTTTCAACATATTTATCAACAACGTTCACCACTCCATCTCTAATTCTACACTAATCCAGTATACAGATGATTCAACAATCATCTGCTTAGCTGACACCCCTTCCAACCCTTCCGACCTTCAGCAGATAACCTAGTCAGGTTTCTCAAATACTGAAACGTGGATGCAAAACAACCACCTAGCCCTTAACGCCAATAAAACCAAATTAATGATTTTCCCCATCAAAACACTCCCCATTGATAAAAACTCCTTCAAGATCATAAGCCAGAATAACACCCCCATTGAAAGTGTCCCTCACACCAAACTGCGCAGCGTCATTATTGACGAACATCTAAAATTTGATATTCAAATCCAAACTAACATAAAAAAACACCAAAAATTAAGACTCCTATATAGGCATAAGCATTATCTCACCCCCCTCACCAGAAACACCCTTGCCTTCACATACCTTATCCCCTCCCTAATGTATGGCACTTCTCTGTTCTCAAATCGTCAGCTTGGCCTTCAAGCTAAATTAGAAGCCTGCTACAATAAAATCTGTAAATTCACCACCATCTCTAGGAACTCATCCCATCACTGCATCTCCCTCCACTCACTGCAATTGCTCGAGCTTCCCAACTATCTGAACCTCCATAAACTCACCACTGCCCATAAGCTCATAATTAACCCATCCTCATGTCCCTCTCTGTCCAGTGCCTTAACCCCTATATTCCTAATTGCTCACTTAGGTCAGAAAATCAGAACCTGCTCAAAATCTACAAACCTTTATGGCCACCTGGACACTCTCTGCTATCCTGTTCCTTTGCTAAATTATGGAACTCTCTTGCTCCCTCCCTTAGAAATACTCAGAAACACTCTAACTTTAAATCCCTTCTCCATTCCTACCTATCTTCAAAGTGGGAATGCCCTTGCTCCTTCCCCACATAGGAACCTCCTATATCAAAACCTACCTTCTAACTCTATGCATCATCTCTGCACTCACATCATTTGCCCTCCTACTCCTCCTTAACCTCCAAATTTTGTTAATAGTTTATTTCCAACAATTTCTCGTCCTCAGTTGTAATTCACTGTTAATGACCCTTAGACTGTACTGTTGCTAGATGTTTACTACTATTATTGTGGAATGTAAAATTTCAATTGTAATTCACTGTTAATGACTCTTAGACTGTACAGTTGCTAGATGTTATTATTATTATTGTAGAATGTAGATTTTTTTTACTGTAGAATGCTGCATAAAGCTATATGACTTCTTTGCTTTGTATGTGTATATGCTAATATATTTGTCATTGCTACTGGAGCTTTTCTCCCAGGCCTCCACTGAAAATGGGCTCTTTTTAGGTCCAGTGTACTTCCCCAGTCATAAACCTGAAATAAATAATAAATAAATAAATAAATATAGTGTAAACACCTACTATCTGGTGCCATGAAAGGGGAGAGAAAGTATAGGATGATGCAAAATGGGTTAATAATGCTAACAGCCATACACACACACACACACACACACACACACACACACACACACACACACACACACACACACAAAAGGAGCATAAAAGAAAGCTAGGTGGGGGGTGGTTGGGCATGTTTTTGCAGAAGACTGGTATCTCGTTTTGTATATATGAAGATGAATGGGGAGTGTGATGGGAAAGCAGAGGAAAGAAATGTGGGAGAGCTATGCAGTGGGGGCACACAGATACAAAACAGTACAGACAAATGGATGTGTGTGCACACTATGATGGAGGGGGAAGAAACATGGTCTGACAAAGACAGGGGTGGACCAAGGGTGATGGGAAGGATTGAACAATGCATAAGAGATAATTTGTAACTCAGTAGGATGAAATGCATCTGACTGGGATTTGGTTGATGGCATGGCCATTATGCTGGCTGCCAAATGGCACAGAGAGATGTCAGTGATCTATCAAGTGGTTCAGATGGGTCAGGGTTGTCATTACCTAGGGCTACACCCTCCCGAGGACAAGGCATGCTAGCTGGCAGAATCTACTTTGCTGTCTGGGAGTGGCACAGTAATGGCTATCCAGCATGCCACTGCATTGTCACTGTCCACCTGCTCCCACACCAACTGCCACATTGGAGCCGGGCAAAGCAAGTGAGCAAGTGAAGTTAACTGCTTGGGAAAGGTCAAAACACCCTGCACTGGTGAGGCACTCCCAGACATTTCCCCTACCACAGTCCCAGCATAGGAAGAAGAACCAGTGGTGGTTCATGTGCCTGCAGATTGTTGACAAGTTCATGACCTGCAGCAGGGAAAACAATGGGAAGATGACATGATTGAATGTATTCAACATGTGGTGCAGTTATTATAGTTGAAGTAAGCAGATAATTTGGAAAATCACCTCATTGCGCTGAAACTCTCAGCTGCTTCCTGCAGTTGCCAACAAGGTTAGCCTCCCACTCTATCACTGTGAAATACAAAAAGACAAAACAACCTTCATGTATAGCTGTAGGTGAGATGTAGACAGCATTGCAAAAATGCACTCCCCTAAGCATATGCATGATAGCAGAAGCCTGGGAATGTGCCCACAGCCTCACAAATAACCCCAAGCTCCAGATTTACTTCCATGATAACAGAAGCCTGACACAATATTAACAGCCTTACAGCCATACCTCATTACCTATTGGTGCAAGAATGTTTGATGAAGCCAAAAATATAAGAAGTATGAAGGCACAAAATCAGGGACATATTTTACTTACTACTTTTATAAACTTACAAAGTTGCTAAAATAACACATTTTGAATCAGCATGCATTTTCTAAAGCATATGAAGTCAGAAACTCATTTTTCTACCATTATTGAATGAATTTAAGTATACCTATCAACCTCTTAGTGCAAGAAATCTGGACAAAGCTTGCAAAAATGGGGGGACAAAGTCCCAAAAAATATAAACTTAGAAAGTTGCTAGAGTAACAGGGTTTGTGTTAACATACATTTTCTGAAGGATCTGAAGTTTGAAACTCAAATATATATAATTGTTTGGTGACTTCAGTCATCAAATCATCCAATGATTTGCCAGAAAACCATAAATTTTATGAGGAACACTCCAAAAATATGAGGCAAAAATCTGCACATTCTACGAAAATCTGGACAGTTGGGAGGTATGAATTCAAGTCCTCATTTTGCCAGAAAACCATAAATTTTGAGGAACAGAATAAAAATATTAGTCTAAAGTCTGGACAGTGTGCAAAATTCTGGGCAGTTGAGAGGTACACTTACAATGGTACAGCCATGTGTTACCATGGAATATGCAGCAGTGCCATGACATAGATAAGTAACAGTTAAAGCACAGAAATATTCACTGCAGTGTCCCACCCATGTAGCCTGTCTGGTATGTCCTTATATATGTGTGTAAAAAGTTTGCAATCATAGTTTTAAAAGCAGTAACATAGCTAAATACTTATTGTACTATTTGGAGGCATTCCTACCTAAACTCTACTGCACTCTGCTACAGGTACTCAGAGGGATGGTGCCTCAGGTCATCATACTGGTGCCCAAATTTCTCACCCCTCCTTGAGATGTCATTAGCCTCAGTCAAATACTTACCCTGGTTAAACCAGGTTTCTAGCTTATGACATGAGCCACATAGGACCCCAGCAGTCACTCCATAAAATTGATATATAGTACACATGGCAGGTTCTTTCTGTGAGGCATTAGCACGCAGTTGTGTAGCTAGGCTGGGGTGAAGGTGGCAGCCATGCTGGTTGTAATCAGGGAGTCTGGTCAGCACTGTTCTTCTGGTCTTCTGTTGCATTCCTTTACTGCTGTTCAGAAATGAATGCCAGTACAGCATCTGTGGGCAGATGTGAAGCACTTAGTGCTCTGTGTGTCTGAGTGGTCTAAACTTTTTTTTGCACCTCAACTTACATTTGGGAGGGATGGCATTGAGTTGCTGGAATAACTAAATACAACTTTGTTAACACTGGTAGCCATCACCACAAATATAATGTAAGGCAAGATTGTCACCGATGATTGATGCTTGGAAACTTGATTCCAAATTGCAGCCAGGCACCACAGTTAAAGGTGAAATGTGCACACACACACACACACACACACACACACACACACACACACACACACACACACACACAGGCACATACTTACGTATTCAAGCATGGCATGTGGACTGACTGTGGTGGAACCTAGATGTGTGTTATGACAACCATTTGTTTCACTGAAATATGGTGATTAGAACCTAGCCTTATTTGAATACTTACCAGACAAACTGCTTTATACTTGCAGGTTAGGTAGGCATGCTATAATTTTAAATGCTAAACCACGCATCAGGATAAAACTAAGTGACAGTACCAGCACCACTACAGCAACTGGAAGCTTGTTTCTAAAAGCAGAGTAGCATAGTTTAAACAGGACACTGCCCTAAAAAGGTACACAGCGTCCCACTGTACTAGTGTAAATTTCTCAGGCATGTTACATATGCAAGCCTTTCCTTGGAACAATGTATAGGTACCAAAGAAATATATATATATATTAGTGTTACATGCAACTTGTATCTGCACATACCCAGTTTATCTAACTTATAGTTGTAAGAAGGCACCCACTAGCAGGAATGCTTCCTTCCACCAGTATCCTGTTTGTCCTAAATAGACAGTCCCCCAGATTCAGTAATCTTCCATGCAGGACTATCTTAGTCCTGCATGGAAACGACGGTTTAGGAGCAGCACAGCAGCACGCCATGCATATTAATGAAGGCACACTGCCTGAGCTCCTAAATGGATGTGGAGCATGGACGAGTGCAGGGGGGTGTGTCTGAGAGAAGAGCTCTCACAATATACACACCCCTGCAGTCGAGAACTGCAGTTTAGCTAGTACAATGAGTGAGACCACTCATAGGGGGTTGCATCAGTGAGATCATATTCTGAGTCTAGTGTTCACTCTACTTAATACAGAGAAGATGTGAGAAGGCCAACTCACTTAGGTTCTTCCTCCCTCTCTTCTTGCACTTTACTAACAAAAACAATGCACTTTATTTATCTGCTTTTACTGTATTTGTGTTTCCTCCTACTTTATTTTGCTTTTGTCTCTTCTTAAAAGTACTCAATTTTATTTATTCTGCTGCATTTATTACTGCTTGGTAATAGCCTTATTAAATTGTAACTGTTATTCTAATCTTTTGGTTTAAGCACTTGGGCTTCATACCAGTTGTTTTACATTAAGAAGGTTTGTGGTCTGCACTGTTGTGGCAGGACAGGTAGCTTACATCCTTTTAAGCTGGGAATTGCTGATTGAAGGCTCAGTGTCTGCTGTTCTAAAAGTGTATTAGTTCTGGTTTAAGCACTTGGGCTTCAGGCCAGTTATTCTACATTAAGAAGGTTTGTGGTCTGCACTCTTGTGGGAGGAGAGGCTGGATTCTGCCCATCTAAGCTGGGAAGTTCTGGTCACAGGCTTATTGTGCCTGCTTATTTGAACTGTTTCTTTCTGAAATTGGTGTGCCTTGTTGCTGTAGCTTAGACCAGATTCAGGTCTGCTGAATCTAGCTTTGTTCATATAACTTGAGCACTGATCCAGGCCATATTTTTGGAGAAGGTTCCCCTGCACCCTAGTGGCAGGACCGTGCAGTTAGAACTTGTCTGATTGAAGACTGAACTTTTGAGCTTTTTTTCTTGTTAATTGGGTAAAATGTTTAAATCAGTTTGTTTGTTTTCTATATAAAAAAAATGTTGCACTTTATTCATCTACTTTTACTGTATTTGTGTTTCTTCCTACTTTATTACTAGGGGCATTGACTACAACTCTGATCTGAGATATATAACAATAAGTATCCTTTTATGTGCATTTAAAGTACTTTTTTGATTGTATCTGTATTATTTTCTGAAAAAAAAAAAAACATATACTTGTTTCCCGCCTTTCTAAGCTAATATAGTCCAGTTTTCAGGTAGGTGCTGAATTCAGGGCTGCGTTACAAATCTCTGTGTTTGCCCATACCTTACTTGGATAGAAGGAAGTTTCTCTGTTCACCTGTGAGAGAGGTGAGCTTTGAGCAGCCTATCTGTCCCTGGAGGAGTGGTTTCAGCCCAGAAATTAGTAGTTTATTGACCATTTTGGGCTAATTTCTATCTCTTTCATTTCCCTGCTATAAAAACTGCATTTGCCCAGTTTTGCATGCCAGGCAGCGCCGGTTAGCTAGGGTACAACTATTCCTGACTCCACAAAGTCTCCTCTTCAATTTTTCCCTTGGAGCTAGACAAACTTTCAAATTAAGCACTCAAGCCATTCCTTTCTCAGCGTGGTACTTGCTCAAAACTTATAGCAAGCACTTATAAACCCTAGCACTAGACCCCCCCTATACTGTACAGAAGGACAAGGCTCTCTATTCGACCTTACCAGCCAATCAGTAAAACAGTTCACTGTACCTATCCAGGTGTGTCCATAGGGCAGTTACAGGTGTACTCTCCAGTCCAACTGGTGAATCTGGGCATTTTGAGGCAATGTTACAACTGTCTCATGTATACAGACAACCCTCTCCTCCTACCACCAAACACTAATACATGTGAGAGATGCAATTATACAGCCAAATTGGAGGCTAAGCTCTCTCACCCCAAGACTGGATCAGACAGTCAAGAGGAGAAGGGAAATACTTACATCACACCACCAGTCTTATACAGACCCATTAAACCAGCACTGGCAAAAAACACACATAAATACACGAAAACATACTCAAAGGTTCTAAATAAAAATCTGCAAAAGCAACAGAGACCTCCAAAGCAGACATCGAAGCAGCCTCCACCCCCCAACACAAACCATGAAACACATACTTTACAAAACCAGTGTGCCATACAATCACAGCCCTTAAGGCAAAATAACATACCCAACACACTAGTAATAGGTGACTCTATAGTTAGGCACACTGACATCCCACTCACCAGGCTGAATAAGGAGAATGTTATTGTTAGCTGCCTGTCAGGTGCCAGGATCCACCACATAACACAAGCACTCAGGTCACTCCAGAACAAGTACAAATATGACTCTGTCATTGTCCATGTTGGTGTGAATGACCTGAGTCGTATCTCCCTGGACTACATGAAAAGAGACATGGAAGAGCTCTCTGATCATGTAGCCCAGGCTGGAATGACCCTGCCCCTGAGAAGCATCCTGCCCTCACCAAGAATGATACCATGGTATAAAGAAAAAAGTATCATTTTCAACAATTGGCTAAGTTTATGGTGTCATTCAAAGAGGATCCGGTGTCTGTCCGCCTGGGATGACATGCTCGACAAGCCATGCTGCTTCACTAGAGATGGCTTGCACCTGTCACTCTTAGGCTTTTGAACACTGGCCAAGGCTCTTGCCAACCCCATAGTGCCTTTTTTAGGCAAAGTTCAAAAGATAAACCCACTGCCATAAATAGCACAAGTAGCAAAAAACTGAGGGTAATGCTACTCATCACTCATCAGACCCATCACAGAGTACAATGCCCCATTTGGGATGTACCTTACAAGACACCTGCAACAGCTGGAAAGACCACAGAAGTACCTCACCAAGAGGATCACTGGCCTCAAACAGATGCCCTATGCAGCTCAAATGAAGAAACTCCAGCTCTACTCAGTTGCATACTGCCTACTCAGAGGTGATCTCTGCCTGACATACAAGGCCATGTCCAACCCAGAATTGATGGACATGCTCTATCTAAAGAAAACCATATCCCCTCGAGCCACATGATCTAGGGATCTAGACCTCACCACAACAATAAATAGGACGTGCTGGAGGGATAGATTCCTGTCCCAGACACTTTCCATGCTTTGGAACAAGATTCTAATCTACATTAGTTCTTTGCTAACACTCTTCAAGAGAAACCTTGATGAGTGGATGGGAAACAGAAAGTTTACCCTGGGGATCACTTCAGTGGCTCTGCTGGACAGCAACACAGGGAACTCATATAAGGGGGTGGTGAAAGCCAACACATTCTGGCTAGGCTTATAAATGCCTTCAGGCAGATAGCCTAGTACATACCCATGAGCCTATTAACCTATGAACCTATACCCCCAGCAACACCCCTGCATGTTTATAAGAGCAATTTATTAAAATATCATAATAAAAACAATTTATTTATTTTGGCAAACAGATAAAATTTAACCGTAGGTGCGCAGGTTTGCCCATTGCTTAGCTATGTATACTGCAGCTTAAATGGCACAAGAAGATAAATATCAAGATATATGCAAATGAAGTAGTACAGCAATAGTGTAGTGGTCAGAGCATTCACCTTACGAGCAGTCATCCCGGTTCGAGTCTCACTCCAGTACAGACCATTTTCCATGTCAAATTACTTTATGAACAATATTTTTTGTTGCATAACCTACTAAATAACATATATTTGTGAACTGGAGTACTGCATTAAATGCAGATGTGAGGTGTCATTGTAATAATGTAAAATCCACAGATAAACACAAGTGCCCCATACTGTATATGTACAGATGAATCAGGGATACAAATCAAAGGTATAATGTGTAATGAATGATAAATCCATAGAGTGTCCAAATCCACAACTTTCCCAAGAACCATTTTACATTTCTGTCTAAATTAGTGCGGGTGTAAGCGGGAGTAAGCACTATTAATCAGTAGTAAGTGGGAGTAAGCATATTTAAGCAGTAGTAAGTGGGTTTAAGCCCATTTGCATGGGGGTAAGCAATGTGCATATAGGTTAAGCAATATTGAAGCTAACTCTCTGTAAGCATATATAACTGGAGGTTAACATTGCTTACCATCACGCTAACCCATGCAAACCCACTTACAATTGCTTAAAAGTGCCTTAATCACTCTGTATGCAACAGTCGCTGTTCTGCCCAGCAACAAAATAAACAGCTCTTGAACCCAGGGCCCTATACACTATAGTCACAGTAGTTAACCAGTAAGCCATCACAGCAGTACAGAAGACTGAGGTATCAACAAACAGGTCCTCACTATAGGAATATTCAACTTAAGATGTGAAAGGAATCTATATACAGTTTTATGTTGTATAACCTACTACATAACATAAATATGTGAACTAGAGTACTGCATTAAGTCCAGATGTGAGGTGTCATTGTAATAAAGTGTTGAAATCCCGTAATAAACACAAGGACCCCATACAGTGTATGTACACATAAATCATGGATATCAAACACATATATAACATGTAATGAATAATAAATCAATGCCAAACAGAAACTAGTATGCAATTTAAAAATTAAACAATGTTAAGCTTTGCACAGCCCTGCTTACTAGGTGTAAGCAATGTGTAGGCCAGGTAAATCAGTTTGCCTATTGGTATACCCCTTTAAGCAATGCCAACCTTAGTTAAGCAGGTTTGCCCATAGCTTAGCATTATCAAAACCGTCCAATCACAGCCAAGTGCGGGAAATCAGCCCTATTTAAACCCAACAGGCAGGAATACATCTCATCAGCAATACTACAAAAGTTCAAGCACAAAGGTAGAACCACCAGCTAGTAATCCAACACGGGAATTTTATTGTAAAAACACACTCTGATGTCTCAGCTCCACAAGCCTTCAAAGAGTATAACATTAACAATGAATAACCTGCCTAAATACATCCTTCAATTAAACAATTAAATACAATTAATCAATTCATTAAAATCTTAAACAAGAAATTTCCAGTTAATTTCATTATTTAACCCCTTAGGACATAAAGTACTAAATTTTAAAATATATACTGACTCTTTAAAAAGCAGTTTGTTTTTTTAAATCATTTTCATCACAATACATATACATTTTCATCACAGTACACTAAAATTTGTTCTCATAACTGGTTGCAGCTTCCTCCTGTAGGCACTATGACTGGTGTGGGAGAAGGAGTGTGCTTTTGGGCACACCGCTGGGGCATCCAGGAGTCCAAAGTCATGGCAGGACTCCTTGTTAATGACCATAACTGGAGACTGCTGCAGGGCCAGTACTAGGATTCCCAATATAAAGTGGAAGACTGGGACCATCTTGCCCGTGACCTCACCAGAGCCACTGGCATACCTCAAACTGATGAGCAGGTCAGGCATCACTATGCTGACCTGAAGAGGAGAAAGAGAGAGCTCTTGGATCAGTGGATCCAAGCTAGGTGGACGGGGGATGTTCCAGCAGTAAGTATCAGTCCGCTACCTGTTTAATAATTGCCCGCTCATGTATATTATGGATAGGTATGGCTAAATATTCCTCTTATGTCTTTGACAGCGGCAGATGATTGGGCTGTGAACCGGGAAGCCCATGCCTGTAGATTGCAGAGGTTGTGTCACAAGGCAAGTTAGTAATACTCTTGCATGTACTGTCTTAAGAAATACATCTAAATGTAGTAGAAAGTTTATTGCCAGTATAAAACCTGTATTGTTTAAGGCATGTACTGAATACACAAGACAATATGGCAGGAAGAGTCTCATATAGGTTGCATGTAAATAAAAGGTTAATAGCCTGACAATAAAGGTCTAACTGCTGGACTGTCTGTGTTTACTCTGGTATCATATGGTAATGTAGTGTTGCAATCTCTTACTAGCACTGTTGTATTAAGCACTGTTACCCACACTGTGCTACATAAATAAAATGTGTAGGAATGTCTGTATATGACTGTTGTAATCACAAGAGGTCATATTTTACAACTGAGAGAGACTTAGACAGAAAACAGTGAAAAAGTAGACAACATAATTCAAATAGCACACTCAACTGAGATGTGAACTGTTGTATTTTTAGCACACAGAGCCATGATTCAAATCCTGGGAGTGGTAGTAAGCTGTATGCAGAATCATACCCCACAACTGTACAGATATGCCCAGAATGTCCAGTTAATTGGCCCATATCCACTGCCAGTCACCTTGTCCCCCTGGCAAATCAGTGGGATGATGCCAGATGTTTAGGCAGCAAATAATAGCCTACAATTGATTGTCACACATCTATAAGAGCAAACCTGTCACTCTAGCAACTCCTCAAAATGTTATGAGAGTAATAAGCAAATTATGTACCATCTCCACCCCCATGTTGTGAAGCTGTGACCAGAGTGTGTGCAATAACAGAGTGAGACATATGTGCACAATAGTAATGTGGAATCTGGTAATATGTGTGGCAACAGTCATGTAGTGCTAACAAATATTTCCCCCACAGGTCTGTCAGATACAAAAACTGTGCCTAGAAATAAAAGATTTAAATCCTGGACTGGTACTGTTTACTCTGGTATTGTATGGCATTGTTAGTGTTGCAGTTGCTCTGAATAATAAGGTATTACTCATCACTGTCATCCACACTGTGCTACATAATAAAACTGTCTAGGAAACCCTGTATAAGAGGGTTGTAATTACAAGGTCAGATTGTAAAACCATGGGAGACTTATAGACAGAAATCAGAGAAGAGATACACAGCAATAGCAATATAGCACACTCAACTGTGATATACATGGTTTTATTTTTAGCAGATACAGCCATGGTTCGAATCCTGGGATTTCATCCCTATGCACCAGACCCTGGACCTGACCTCGGTGACAGGATCATGTCTGTGTGTGCTCCCGAGGGGGGACACCATCCTCGGAGATGGTTCCACCTGAGGATAGTGCTGGACCAGTAGATGAGGAGGCCCCAGGCTGGGCCCACATGTGACGTGCCCTGGTAACATGACCAGATGAGGTGGGAATGGTGGTTCTGCTGGCAACTGTTCCCTAAATATGCTATTGTGTCACTGTTATAGAACATATGTGGGTAGTAATACTCCTCACATTCCCGGATCATGTCCAACAACATGCATAGATATCCCCAATAACACAAAACAACAGATGTGCAGCAATCACATAGCAAACAGACCACGTGCATATGTGGAACCATAGTGGCCCTTACAATGGCATGCAGGTGACATTGTCTATAACAGGCCAGCAATGATAGTGTCTCCACAGGGAACATGGCTACAAACACATAACACAAAGTGTGGTACAATACGATATATGTCCCAATGGTAGGCATTCTGTAGCTATACCTATTGAGTTGTGTGATCAGATTGTTGTTGCAGATATGGTGGGGGGGGGGTCAGAGATGTGTATTAAGAACTATGATAATCTTGCTGTATGAGTTGCTCAGACCTGTTTCCATCTTTAAGTCTTTCAGGCAAGATGTCCCATGAGAGACTTCCTGTTTATACAGCGGATGAGAATGTGGTCATCATCACACAGCTGGTGCAGCACTACCAGGTGTTGTTTGGCAGAACAGCCCATGAGCAGCAGGAGCAGACCACCGAATGGAACAATTTTGTCCACAGGGTAAATTATGTCGGCCTGCATAAATGCAGTTATAAGCAGGTCCGGCATCATTGCACTCACCTACTTCACAATACCCGTCAGTGTGCTGCTGTGGTCAGGGGGGATCACCTTGCAACAGGGGGGGGTCATGCCATCCATCCCCCCATGACACATGTTGAGGAGCTCCTTGCCAGCCTCGCGGCACCTGCCCACCTGCACACACAACACCTGGTGGAGAGCATAGGGGAGGTGGGTGCAACCCACACAATGGCAGAGGAGAGTGCAGGTAAGGCCACAGGGCACATCAGTACACCACTGTTGCATATCTATCCGCATCTGTACAGTTAGAGCATGCATATGTGAGATGACATATATATAGTCTGTTGCTGTGTAGTAGTAATAAACAGATGTGCATAAGCTGTAGTACTGTGGGCTTGTACTGTTGATGTATTATAATGCTGCACCCACCCTGTACCAATGCCACAGCTGTGGCTACTGACATCACATCTCTCACACACTTATGTAGGTCCCTCTGGTATACCTCCAAGGCAGCAGCCTGTAGCTGGTGAGCATGGTTTTTGTTCAGGTTTGCCACTACATCGTTCATGTTATGGCTATGGTATTTTCCATGCACACATTTAACACACCTACCCATAATGCATGCTGTACACATTCACATATTGTTGCTGTTAACTGCACTGCATCATAGTGGTCACCATGATGGTGTATCTGAAGGGTATGTCAGACTCCTGCAATATAACTAACATCCTGTCATTACAAAATGTGTGTACAGAGATGAACAAAATGGTGGAACAAATGGCCTACAACAGGGACATGTGTGAAACATCACCCTTATACAGTGCTACAACAGTGTATATACCGGTATTACAATGGTAACTGTTACAGATCTACGCTATGGCATATCATAATACTGCGGTCCACAATCCTTACAACCTGCAATGTGGTCCTAACATGAGCAATGAGTGTATAATATGGAATCGTATGTTAGGGCAGCAAATATGGGGAATACATACTTTCACAAACACTGGAAGCATATGTGTACACACACTCCAGATAAAATATAGTGGAAGCAGCTGTTGAGGTACTGACCTCATAAATTTGTCATGGAAATGCACCTTCCAGCAAGTACACATCCCCAATGTCACACCAAGAATTGGTCTACTGTCCAAGATGTTTTGCCATCAAATGTGCAAACTTACCTGCAATAGAGGCAGTCAGTAACTTAAACCCCTCACTCACACACATGGTGTCAAATGTATGGCCCCACCCTAGGTCTCTGGCAAACCAACAACACACCCTGTGCATATGATGATGCCTGTGCCACATCCCTGTCATCCATAACATCGATGCAGGGACAGGATAATATGGTTCTGATGCACGTGGTGACTGTACTACAGTGTACCAATGTATTGCTCTGTTACATGTTGTCACCAGTAAGGTTTAATGCTTAGATGTCAGGTAGTGTAGCTATCTAGCCATGATGCATTATAGCTGTTAGTAACACCGAGTGATTGTGGGCTCCATAATGTCATCAATTTGTGTTGTAGGTGTCCATGTGTCAGAAGGAGGATGGTCTGCTGTCATATCTCACAAGGGGTATGGCACTGTAGTGACACCATAGCTGTGCCATATCCTCGGTACAGTTGAACACATGTCACAGTTCTGTATAACAGTTACTGCCTGTGCCACATGGGCAAATGACCACCTGGGACATGTATATTCAGCAACCTGAAGTAGATCCCTCCACATACATGCACACTCTTACTTGGTAAAATTTTGGAATACACCCCTACCTAGGTATGTAGTACTACTGATGTGTGTGGATTTAATTGCACACACCACACAGTGTTTAGGATGAGGTGCATCCCAGGTTACAAGTTACATGCAGAACATCCCCAGGCATGTACAGTATGGTAATGGGGGATATAATGGTTGTATAGTGACAATACAAAGTGTGACATACCATCATATACACATTAACAAACACATGACAGTCAGAAACACATCCGAGAGTCCTGGGCCTATCAGTGCTAACTACCTTGTCAGTGTGTCCAATGTGTTACAAGTAGGCTACACACAGCACATGCATTACTGGGCTGGATAGTGTTATCAGTTACCTGTATGGTTGAAGGTGACAGTGGTCACCATAGAGTGGTACGAGACATGTACCGGGGGTGCCATGGTGTAATGACAGTATACTCAGCACCCATACACCACTGTGGATATTGTACACACTGGAACCCATGATTACACCCTGACATGCCCACCATCACACATTGACCAGGACTGCAATACAGCTCCTTGTCCATCCCAAGAGTGCTACTACAGGGATATGCTTGTAATGCACATGCCACAGGCATAGTAGGGTGATGCATTGTCATGCCTCTCCATGGGCAGCAACATCACTATCCCTGATACTGTGTGGCAATGCATATTGTAATAGGAGTGTGTGGCCTCAGAATGCTGTACCCTACATATATATACACACATGCACACATACACACACTTAGGTTCATAGGTTCATAGGTTTATACTAGACTATCTGCCCTAAGGCATTTATAAGCCTAGCCTACTGTGCCCATTAGTTTGTTGTGCCTCTCCTCTGCAGTGACACAGAGATGATTCAGGTAAACTTATGATCTCATCTCCCATCCAAGATTTCTTTTTTCTGGACACAGTGAGGGTGCTCTGCCTCACATGGATGGACGGGATTTTATTCCACAGGGAGTCTCTCGGTGATCTATCCATCATCTCTCCAGCACATCCTATTTATATCCGTATGCTAAGGCTTGCTTGGCTTGCTTGTGTGGTTTTGGATTTTGATTTTGAGAGGTGTCCATGTCCCATTGGGATGGGCTTGTGTATGTCAGGCACATGTCACCTCTGGAGCAGACGGCGGTATCACACTGAGAAGAGCTGGAGTTTCAATCAATCTGGCATGACAGATTTTGGAGTCCCTTTATCCATTCGTGAGGAACTTTATCATTGGTCTGATAGGAAGAGAGACCAGGGAACAATGACCTCACTAGATCTGGATGTGAATCCCTTCATCCTTCATGATCAGGTGGAAGGTCTCTTTCTAACCACTTTAGCAATGTGGAGTGTCAAAGAAAGGCCATTTGCAAGGTCAAGGTAGGCTGTATGGACTACCTTTCCTCATCAATGGCCTTGGTGACTGTTTCAAAGAAGTCAACCAAGTTCAAAAGAAGTTGATCTTCATGATCTAAACTGGGAAGGGTCCAATGTGGTCAATGTCTGCAAGTCCATATTTCTTTGTTTCATTATGATCCTCAGTCTCTCTCCATAGCTTTGCAGATCAGACTTTGTAAGCTTGGGGGGCAGTAAACCAGGGTCCGTAGATGCACCACCATCCGTCCCATTGATGCTGTGTTTTTTTTAGAGAGCAGAGCTTTCCTGGGCATTTTTGAGAGATGTCTGGGAGCACTCAGCTGGGATAGTTATCTCTCTTTTAGGGGAGAGGGGAGTTTCCACCAGGTTCCTAACATAGCTGAAAAGGGCCTTATGATTGTCCTTTGAAATCCATGGCATTTTTTTCTCAAAATTGGCCTTAGTTGATTTGTGGAAAGAGTCTTGGTTTTTTTTTATTTTTGCCTGATCATGCAGTCCTAAAAGGTGTTCATAGAAGGCATTTGTAAGGGCTTCCGCAGCTTGGGTTGTGGTTTGTCTTGAAGTGTGAAGTTTGCTTTAGAGAAGTTCTTCACTGTGGTTTTTTTTGGGAGGGGAGGCGGGATGTGGATTTCCAGTGAGATTAGTTTATGATCAGATCTCACCAATGAGATATACTCTGTGTTGTGCATTTGTTCCCCCCATGTGTGATGATAATGAGATTCAGTATATTTTCTCCTCTCGTGGGTGGGGTGACTAGCTGTTCCCATGGCATTCAATTTATGAACTCAGGAAACGTTGGGCTAAAAGTTTAGGGCTTGAGTAATGTTCCCAGTATATTTGGGTTGAAGTCAAGTCATAATATGATGGTGTTTGGAGATACATTATACCTCCAGTGTATTCAGGAAGGCTGTGTGGGTTCCTGAGTTTGAGAGGGTGGCCTGTAGCATGCTACAATTTTAGAGCAGTTTTTGCCTATGGTTAGTTGCACCTGGATATGAATATGGATACACCTCGCCTCCTTTCTGGGTTTTGTTTTGGGGCGATGATATATGAGGTATATGAGGTAAAACCCGTGGGTGTGGTGTGCTCTCAGGAGCAGCGAACCAGGTTTCAGTTACAACACAGACATGTGTTCTCACCATGAAGAGGGCTAAGTCATTTACATTTTGAGATTTAGACTTCTGGCATTGAGCAGCATTACCCTCAGTTTCTTCCCATTTTGTTTTCTAGGGTGGTAGGTTTAGAATTTGTGTCATCCCCAGGCAGACAGACACTGGATCCCCTTTGAATGACACCAGACATTAAGCCAATTGTTAAAGCTGATCATCTTGTCTCTATATTGTGGCATCATTCTTGGTGAAGGAAGGATACTGCTCAGGGTCAGGGTCATACCTGCCTGGGTTACATAATCAGAGAGCTCCTCTATGTCTCTTTTCATGTAGTCAAGGGAGGTACGTCTCAGGTCATTCACTCCAGCATGGACAATGACTGTGTCATTTTGCAGTGTGGAGCGGCGAGAGTGCTTGTGTTATGTGGCGATTCCGATGGAAAACGCTGTCCCTTCACCTGTTCAGCCTGGTGAGTGGGGCGTCAGTGTGTCTGACTATGGAGTCACCTATGACAAGTATGTTTGGTGTTGTATTTGGCCTTAAGGGCTGTGACTGCTTTGCACACTGCTTTTGTGGTTTATGTGTTGCTTGTGGGGTGTCTTGAGGTAGCAGTTGTTTGGGTGTCTGCTTTGGAGGCCTCTGCTGTTTAGGTAAATTTTACTCAGAGCCTCGAGTATGTCTTTGTGTGTTTATGTGTTTGATTCAGTGGTGTGGTAGCATTATGTGAGGCTGGTTTTGTGGTATGTGTAGTTGCCTTCTCCTCCTGTCTGGTCTTGCCAGTCCTGAGTTGAGAGAGCTCAGCCTCCAGTTTGGCTAAATAGCTGCATCTCTATAGTATTTGTGTTATGTGGGAGGAGGAGAGGGTTGTCTGTGTACATGAGGCAGTTATAACATTGCCTCAAGATTCCCAGATTCACCAGCTGACAGAACTAAGTGGGTATCCCATGCCTATCAACCCATTTGTACAACAGTGTTGTGCTGGTACTGCAAGGCTCAGGTAGCCCTTAGGGAGAGGATCATTACAAGGTACATGTAATGTCCGGTACAGCAGCAGCCACATCTAATTATGGCAATGGGTGGTGCGGTGGGTGTGAAGGGCCTCAGGATATTCCCAACTACAGGTGTACTAACACACAGACACTGACATACTCAGTAATGCACACATACACATTTGTCAGTACTGGGGTGCATCAGTGCAAATGTTCATAGGTGTGTACCTATTGTCCATGGAGAGATGGGAAGTGTAGGGGATGTGTGTACAGTGGTATCATGCCATCTGCCATATGCCCGCAGGCCATCTATCTAAAGACACCACTGTGGTGACCCTCAGAGTGAGAGTGACATGCATCAGCCAATCTTCTGCGTGCCTCCTCCAAATGGCCGGTGAGGTGCTCCAGTTGACATGTATGCAACACGTATTACATAATATCATTAGTGTCTGCCTTGGAGACCTGTACTCAAGCATGTTCTGTTGACTGTGGTAGGGTAGTGGAGGTATCCATGGCATGTGGTGCATACAGGGTGTTGTGTCCTATCTGTGCCAGTTATAACACAGCTGGGCAGACATGTCAGTGTCAGTCAAGCATGGATTGCCTATACATATCCAAGATGGATACTTGATATCTGCACATCTGTACAGGGACTGACAAACATCAGCTCGTCAACTAGCTATGCAGTAGGAAGACCGTGTTGACAGACAGATGTCTGATACCGATAGGTATGCCATTACTACATTATGGCAGCCCCTCACTGACATGTGCTATACAGACAGTAGTCTACAGTTATTTTCCACATGTCAGATCATTATCCAGTAGGAAATATATAATGTGATACAGCTCAACATCAGTAACAAGACAGTCTATCTATGAATGCAGGGGTGTTTGTTGATAGTACTATTAGCAATCTACTATTGCTTGGGAAAGCACTGTCAACAGTAGTAACATCATGATACACTACATGCCAGTGTCACTGCACATACCCTGGGATACTACCCTTGTATATAACACATTCACACGGATAAGAGTGTTGTACAGGTCATATATACTCAGGTGTCCCAGACAGGAGACTCACACCCCTTGCTACTGTAATGACAGAACATAGATGCATGTTATGTACATGGCATTACATATACTTATTACAGATGTCATTACTCTGCTATGTTATCAGACTGGGATGTAAGCACTGGTTACCAGGGCTGAGCCATGCTTAGCAGGTGTCAGCATTGCTGAGGGGCTTCGAGGGCACGGGGACACGGCCCGGCCAGGCAGCCTCCAGGAGACCTGGGGTGAGATGGGGACCATGGAGCTCTGGACCGGAAAGAAGCAGTCTGTGGAAGTCCCGATGAGAATGGATCTGCCCCTCTGCGGCCAGGGGGAGTTCCACGGGGCTCGCCGGGATTGGAGGGAAGTCCCCCTGAGGGGCTCTGAGGGCATGGAGACATGGCCCGGCCAGAAAGCCTCCAGGAGACCTGAGGGAGAAGGGGACCATGGAGCTCTGGACCAGAAAGGAGCAGGCCGCGGAAGTCCCGATGAGAGCGGATCTGCCCCTCGAGGGGGGGAGAGTTGGGCCCAGCAGCCAGAGGGAGGGAGGGGGGGGGGAGGGCTCCCAGGGGGAGGGGGGACATGGGCAGCCAGCCAGGACCCCCTGACCTGACAGGGACCGTGGAGCTCTGGACCGGAAAGGAGTGGGCCGTGAAAGTCCTGATGAGAGCAGATCTGCCTCTCGGTGGCCGGGGGGAGTTCCACAGGGCCAGCTGGGATGAGGAGGAAGTCTGAGGGGGGCGAGGGGAGGGGGGGGGGACACGGCCCGGCCAGTCCTCCTCCAGGAGATCTGGGGAAGATGGGGACCGTGAAGCTCTGGACCGGAAAGGAGCGGGCCACGGAAGTCCTGATGAGAGTGGATCTTCCCCCTCCGTGGATGAGGGGAGTTCCGCAGGGCCAGCGGGGTTTGGAGGGAGGTCCCCATGAGAGGCTCCAAGGGCACGGGGGACACAGAACAATCTGGCAGGAGATATCTAGCCCAGGAGAAGAACTCTCCCACTCTGGTAGAAGTGGAAGCCCAGAAGGGTCCCTCCCCATGGAAGTCCGGAAGGAGAGAGGGGATGAAATTGGCTGGGTCGGGAGAGCTCCCACCTTGTGTGAGGGGGTCCGGACCACGGCCCCCCTCCAGGTGGAAGTCCTCAAAGGAGCAACCAGTGGGAATCTGCAGGACCCCGAGAGTTCCTGCCTGGCAGGGGGAAGGTGTCCGACCTCACCCAGTATCCGACAGCATCCTCTAAATATCACAAAGTCCCCGGAACCCCTCTGGTCGGGAAAGCGTTGGGAAGCAGAAGTCCCAATGAGAATGGACCTGGCCCTCCGCGGCTGAGGGGAGTTCTGCGGGGCCGGCTGGGACTGGAGGGAGGTCCCCCTGATAGGCTCCGAGGGCATGGGGACACGGCCTGGCCAGGCAGCCTCCAGGAGATCTGTGGGGGATTGGGAACATGGAGCTCTGGACTGGAAAGGTCCGGGACGCGGAAGGCCCCATTGAGAGCGGATCTGCCCCACCGTGGCTGAGGGAAGTTTTACAGGGCCAGCTGGGATCAGAGGGAGGTCCCCCTGAGAGGCTCCAAGGGTGCAAGGGACACAGAATGATCTGGCAGCCTCCAGGAGATATTTAACCCGGGAGAAGAACTCCCCCACCATGGTTAAAGTGGAATCCCAGAGGGATCCCTCCCCACGGAAGTCTGGAAGGGAGAGAGGAGCTGAAATCAACCAGGCCAGGAGAGCTCTCACCCGGGAGAGGAGGGTCAGGACCTAGGCCCCCTCTGAGATGG
>NC_056741.1:1595743326-1595860826 GCF_019279795.1 Protopterus annectens | reverse complement strand
TTGGCTGAGGAGCCAATGGTGCTAAGCTACTATCTGTGGGATTATGACTGAATGCCTCTAATTCAAAATCCCACCTAAACGTAATGATACTGCAGTGCCGCAGATCTGCGGTTGGCCAGGGATAGCCGGCCACAAGGCCAGCGAGGACTGCCGCTCGTTACTGGGTCGGAGTGTGGACGGAAGGGTGCCACCTCTCTCTAGCAGTGCACCGCACGTATGCGGGGAACCGAGTGCTAAATCATTCGTAGATTACCTGATTCTGGGTCAGGGTTTCCTACGTAGCAGAGCAGCAAAAAGCTGTGATCTATTGAAAGTCAGCCCTCAAGCCAAGCTTTTGTCGCAGGAGGGGGGATGGGCTCCACAGCCTCGCAGGGAGGGGGGACCTGTCCTTGAGCTGGCCGGGCCCGCCTGCCCTCCCCCGCCAGGGTCCAGATCACGGGTGGGACTTTGCTCCTCGGAGGCGGGCCGAGGGAATGAGGAACCGAGGGAGCGGCCTCCGGACGCGACCTGGTGGCGGAGCCGACCATACAGAAGGAGGTCCTCAAATGCGCCACTTGCTCCACACCCCCCCCGGCACCTCCGTTCAGATAGCCAGAATCCCTGCAGGCAAGGAGGGGGACGAGGATCGCGTAACCGGGCTTAAGGGTCATCCCCAGAGGGGCAACCAAGCGTGGGGGGGTGCACGGTCCCTGGGAGAGGGCATAGGGATGGCTGGGGAAGCTGGCTCAGGGTGTCCCATCCTCCCGGACCCCGGGGGAGTGGAGATACAGCTGCGGTGGAGTCTCGCACCCGGGGCCGGCCGGGGGAGTTGATGGATGGCGCAGGCTGGCTGAGGGCCTTCCCCAGAAGCTAGGCCCCTGATCCTGTCCTCCTGTCCCCTGGGTGTGCGGAGATACGGCCGCCGAGGCATCTCGCACCTGGGGCCGGCCGGGGGAGTTGGTGGATGGCACGGGCGAACCGAGGGCCTCCCCAGGACACCAGGTCCCCGATCTCGTCCTCCCGGCCCCCAGGGGTGCAGAGATACGGCCGCCGAGGCATCTCGCACCCAGGGCCGGCCGGGGGAGACACATTTGCACACTGGTAAGCAAAGCCTACACGGTGCAAGAACCCATACGTTTAACCATACCTTAGCACCACTTAGCTTCACACAAACCTGCGCAAACATGCTTAAAGCTGCTCAAAACTGCCTTAACAACTCTGTATCCAACAGCCCTTGTTCTGCTCAGCAGAAAAATAAACAGCCCTTCCAGGTCTCGAACCCAGGACACTACACACTATAGTCACAACAGTTAACCACTACAACATGACAGCTGTGAAGACAGTTGTTTTTCCAATACATCTATCAGTAGACATATTGAATAGTATTGAACAATTGCTGTGACTTCTACAATTGTTAGTGATATTACTGCTGCATCACATATGTTGTTATATCTAAATATACACATATCACTTACATATGGTCTGATACATTTGGGAAGGTATACACAACAGTAATGTTTACACATGACAAAAATATGGATATATACATATACATATGTAGATATATGTCTACATGTACTTACACATATATATTAATATATATGTATTTATATGCATCTATATAGTGCATCACATATATGGCCATATAGATCTCTCTCTATATATATATATATATATATATATACATCATATATATATATATATAGATATATATATATATATATATATATATATATATATAGATAGATATATATACATATAAATCATATATTATATATATATATATATATATATATATATATATATAGATATAGATATATATATATATATATATATATATATATATATATACATCATATATTATATATATATATATATATATATATATATATATATATATATATATATATATCTATAACTATATGTGCATATATATCTATATATCTGTAATGTGTAGACATATATAGATGTGTATATGTATATATATATATATATATATATATATATATATATATATATATATATATGCAGATAAAATATGTATGTACATATATATATATATATATATATATATATATATATATATATATATATGCAGATCTATATATGTGTATGTGTGTGTATATATATATATATATATATATATATATATATACATATACATATATGTTTACCATATGTCCAGAACATGGAGTGGAGTCTTACCTCAGCACCAACAGTCTCAATCTCTTAGTGCAAGGGGATGTCATGTATGTATAGCAGGTAGATATGTAGACTGTTGCTACTGTAACAGGGGATGTCTTAACAGACATGTTGTGTGTGGGAGGTCACATCTGCTATTGACATGTACGCCATCAGTTACTGACAGACATCCTAAGGACATCATAGTACAGTACCACTGATAGCACAGTAATGGTCCTGTGGACTACAGCAGAGATATGACCAATATATGTGGACAGTCTGGCACACTCTGGTCAGTCCAGAGGTATACACATATCCCCTTAGTGCAAGACATGTGGACCAAGCCTGACAATGTGGATATTAACAGCCATGTACATGGGTATATCACGTAAATACTGGACTACATACGCCCACACAGTTTATGCATTCACACACTACTGTCTGTCCTGATACATAATAACTAGAGGTTCAGAGGTCACATGGCCACATACTACCCTGTAGTTAGTGACATACATCTGTACAGCATCCCAGTGCTTTGTCAGAAATACACAACAGTTATGGTGGCCCAGCAGTAGTACATCTTGCAAATATACGGACATAACATCACACAGGTTAATTACACTAAACTGCTAGGCATGTAACAAAGCACTGTGCAAACTACAGGCAGACTGCCACAGCACTGGCCTACATTTTGTATGAGGGAATACACGTGTACCTGCAAATATAGCAGGCTCTACAGGCATGTCACAGCACAGAGTAACAGACACCTGTGTAAAAGTGCACACCCACAACCAATGTGAACACATTCACAGCCACATATGGTATGCAAGCTTAATATTACACTATATGGACTGTCTGATCAACACTGTCCTCACATGTGCCACTCACACACTAACCCTACATATACTGGGTCACAACACAGTGTGGTCCAATGCCTTCCTGTCTGTGGTTTGGGACACGTGTGTTTGGCCCTACAAACATGTGAGCCGATAGGGTACCATACACTGGAGCAGCAAGTAGCATCAGATAGAAAAGGACTAAGAACAATGACATCTACCACAGTCTGTATACAGGCCAAGGTACGTATTCGCAGTACACATACTGTTGACAATCACCATAAGTACACAGAGCCCACTACTTCACACAACCACAGAATGCCCAGGACATGTCATCAGAAATAACCCCTACTTTTCATAACATGTCTAACAGTCTGATATCTCATTGTCTTGTTGTCAGGTATGATGTCAATAAATAATGGTGTACAGAACATATGCACCTCTTACTGCATGACATATGTACAAAGGTTGATAGACTTATGGCTGGAGCCACAAGCACTAGGCCAATATTGATATGTTGCTGTATACCCTCATACATTTACTGTTGTAACAGGGTTTGTTGTGACATATGTCCTATGAGGGATATGAAGTCAGTAACTCTCATGGCTGTCACCATGTACTGACTGCAATCCTCAGACTATGCTTCTGCATTTCTAAGATAGGTGATCTGTGAGTAACACAAGAAACATAAGACTCCAAACACTGGCAAGTCTGCAGATAACCCTACAGGAAGTTTCCTCAAACACATAACACTGTCATGATAGGTATTAAATCATGTAGAACAGCCATATCCACACAAACCCTGTTAAACCAACATTACTCCAAATGCAGAAGAGCAACACTTACATTCTGTAGTCATGTCTAGAACATCCCCCTCCTGTTTGTTAGCCTGTCTCCACAGTGTATGTTGTTAGAGGTATATCCCACTACCATCTGTGATGCTGTTTGCCAAACACCGACATAACATCCTGCTCACAGTGAATGAAACGGGTCAACACCCACTTGATGTTCCTAGTTATGGGAGTGTGTTTCCATGCAATTGGCTATGGGAATGTTACCACAGCTATTCCACATGCAATCAGCTAGTGGGGGACTGCAATTCATGCAGAGGCCATCAGCTGATCATGAGCATCACTTACAAAACAAAAGCTGCTGCCTAAGCAAAGCAGGTGTACTTCTCCATATCCACCAGAGAGGGAGTGAGAGAGACAGACAGAGACAAAGTAAGACAGGGAGGGGGGTGGGAGAGTAAAACCTAAGCATGTTTTTGTCACACACTTACTAGTACAGGGTTTCAAACCCCTACCTGACTATGTATTGCTATCACATTTCTATGCCGTTATTGCATGCACCACAGAGCTTACATGTTGGGGAGCTGTACAAAGGTATATTCGATGGTGAGTGACATCTGCAACAGTGATAAAGGAGGGATAAGGTAGGTGTAGTACATGTGACTGTCCACATGAACAGCTGTCAAGGTCGACACACCCACACTCTCTCAGGGACTCACACACATTATCACAGTTGGCAAGGTCAGGATTAGACTTCCTAACTAGCTAGTTTGCCGCAGCACAGTAATACACAGGTATCACATGCACCATAGGGGTTATCAGGATGATATATGGGCAAAGGGTATGTCAAGGTGTCTGACAGGCATGCTTCAGTAGGCCAGTGGGAGGTGTAGTGAGTGTGAATGGCATCCAAATCATTATACTTCACACACACACACACACACACACACACACACACACACACACACACACACACACACACACACACACACACACACACACAGGTTGCCAGTACTGACGTGCATGGGTGCATTGCTTCACAGGTGTGTAGTGGTTGACTGTGCCAGAAGGCTGTACAAGGCTAGGTAAAGGGTATACCTTGGCATCAGGCCACATGACAATGGTCTGCAGTGTGGCTTAGGGGTGTAGTGTCTGGATTGGCCCACACAGGTGGGTATTGTATTCACCATCCAGTCATCTGGGTTACTATTGTTGGTAGCCAGTGTTGTGCAATGCTTGCCATGTATGTGTTCTGTAGTCCATGACACGGATGGTGTCCGGGATATGCACACATCCCACATGCATGTTCTGTGACTTGTGGAAGTGTACCTGGGGTGTCTGGGGCATGTTGTGTACAGATTGTTATCATCAGATGTGCCATTCCTGGCCTCGTGTGGTGAGAACTGGCACTGTACACCAGGTTAACCCTGCACCTACATTCACAGCATGATACAGATATTCCTTGGTGTCAGTGGCATTTGTCCATACAGGGCATGTGTATAAGGCATGGTATGTCCTTTGTTGGTTACATTTGCTGGCTCTACAGTTGTTGCAGGTGTCCAGTAGGGAACATAGTGAAGGAGCACTATATGCAATGATTTGCCTATTGTAGGGATGGAAAGGTGGCCATGCCCTCTGTAGTCCTCTGCAATCACACCATGGTTACTATCTGTGGGAAATATGCAGTGAACTACTAACATAGTGGTTGTTGCCTAGCCGAGTGTGTTTGTGTATGAGACATAGGTGGAGAGTGTTCTCTGGGTAATACAGGGGTTGCCTTTATTGTTTGCCAAGCCATGATGTCACGTGTAGGGGTATGGATTGTCTACCCCAGCCTCTCTGCTGCTTGACATCTGTTATCCTTGTAAGGTGGACATTGTTTCATATAATAGGCCCACCATATAAGACATTTGGAAAACTGCTCTACAATGTGTCTAGTTGATACAAACTCACAGCTACCTCCACCTAGGATATGAATGACAAACACACACCCCAAGTCACAGTTGCCATGTTTGGGATTTGAACTCCTACCTAATTAGTATATCACACTACATCATTATGCAGTTATAGGATGCGCCACAGAGACTACTTGGCTACTTTTTCCCCAAAGGTGTATTTCAAAGTGAATAACATCAGCAGTCTTGCCAAAGTAAGGCAATGGAAGTTATAGTGACAGTGAATGGCCTCAAAAGCATTGCTTCCTACACAGACAAATCTTTACACTTGCCATGTCTGGAAATTGAACTTCTACCTAACTGGTATATCACACTACAGTATTACGCAGTTATAGGATGTGCCACATAGATTACTGGGCTACTCCTTCCCCAAAGGTGTATTTCAAAATGAATTACATCAGCAGGCTTGCCAAAGTAGGGCAATGAAAGTTGTAGTGACTGTGAACGGCCTCAAAAGCATTGATCCCTATACAGACAAACAAACACACAAACACAAATGTTTACACTTGCCATCTCTGGGAATAGAACTTCGACCTAACTAGTATATTACACTACAGCATTATGCAGATAAAGGACATGCCCAGGAGATTACTGGGCTACTCTTTCCACAAAGGTGTATTTCAAAGTGAATGACATCAGCAGGCTTGCCAAAGTAGGGCAATGGCAGTTGTAGTGACTATGAATGGCCTCAAAAGCATTAATCCCTACACAGACACACCAACCTTTACACTTGCCATGTCTGGGATTAGAAATCCTACCTAACTAGTACATCACACTACAGCATTATGCAGTTAGAGCACGTGCCATGGAGATTATAGAGCTATTATTTCCACAAAGATGTATTTCAAAGTGAATGACATCAACAACCTTGCCAAGGTTGGGCAATGGAAAGTGTAGTTCATAGGTTGATACTAGGCTATCAGCCCTAGGGCCTATACATGCATAGATATGACAATTCCCTGGCTATGTCTTCCCACAATATTTACTTCCCTGGACCCCTGTCTAGCAGGGCAGCTGACATGATCCCAGGGGTCAATTTCCTATCTCCCATCCAGTTGTCCAGGTTCCTTTTGAAGAGGGCCAAAGGGGCACTCTGCCTGACATGTATGGGCAGTTTATTCCAGAGTCTGGAAAGTCTCTTGGTCAGGAACACATCCCTCCAGCATGTATTGTTCATTGTGATGACAAGATTTGGATCCCTGGAGCATGTGGCTGTGATGGTTTGGAAGTGTAGCATGTCCAACAGCTGTGGTTTGATATGGCATGGTATGTTAAGCAGAGCTCACCTCTGAGAACACAATATGTGACAGAGTATAGCTGGATGATTTTCAGACGGTCAGCATAGGGCATCTGGTTTAGGCCTGTGATTCATTTCATGAGGTATGTGTGCAGCCTTTCTAGTTGTTGCAGATGTCTTGTGAGGTGCATATGTAATGGGCCATTGTAGTCTGTACTGGGTCTACTGAGAGATGACTACAGTGGAACAATGGCCTCCTTTTCCTGGATGTAAAGTCCTTAGTGGTAAGGTGTGCCACATATGTGGGTTTCCTGACTGTTGTGGTGATGTGGTTATCAAAGGTGAGACCACTGTCCACCTGTGTCCCTAAGTCCGTTATCACACTTTAAATGTTTAGTGTACTGCCACCTATGTGGTACTTCACAGGTACATGTCCCTTCCCAAAGGGGATAACTATATATTTCTTGGCATTGATCTTGAGGCCATGGCTCAGGCACCAAGCATGTCTTTCTGTAAGACCCTTCTGTAGAATATCCACAACATGTGGGGATTCAATACTGGTTCTCAGTGTGCAATCATCTGCAACCTTTGTTTGCCAGAGTCCCTTACTGTTGGACTGTACTTCAGAGCAGTAGGTGCCAAACAAAGGCAGTCCCAGGACTGAACCATAAGGTACTCCAACTATCACTTGTCTGGAGCTGGGGTTGGTGTCACCTACATTTACAGTGTGGATTCTGTCAGTACAGCAGTTGGCAGCCCATCAGGTGACATAGGGATTAATGGCCAGCTTGATACATTTATCTATGATTCCAGACTGGGGAATGGTGTTGAAGGCCTTGGTGAGGTCCGGATAGGCTGTGTGAACCACCTTACCCTCATCCACAACTCTGGAGATGGATTCACAGTTGTCAATCAGGTTAAGATGACATGATCAGCCCTTCACAAACCCAACTCTTTTTGGGGTCCAGTGTTTGCAGGTTGCCAATGTCTTTGTTTTAATTTTCATGATAACATATTCCATGGCCTTGCAAATCAGGCACTTCATACTGCTGGGGCTGTAGTTCCCAGGATCCAAGGTGGACCCCCCCTTGTGGACTGGGATAACTGTAGCTGTGTGCCACACATTGGGCATGAACCCTGAGGTGTGGCTATGATTAGACATGGCACATAGGTGAGGTGCCAGTTCAGTTTGTAGCTTATGTAGTACACAGCCCGGGGTGTTGAATGGTCCCATGGCTGCTGTTGTCATAGCTCTGGAGAGTGTGTTTTTTACCTATGTGGCCATTATTACTGGAATTTGGCAATCTTTCTGTGTTGAGATAGGCCCTTTGGGGGTGGAAGGGGGGGTGCAGTTGGCACAAAATCGATCTGCCAGGATATTGCAATATCCCTGAGAGCAGTATATTTAATACCTTCCTGTTGTAGCTCAGAGCAGATGTGAGCATTGCCATTTAGATTCCTCACATAGCTATGGAACGGCTTGCAGTTGTCTTTGACATCTTTGACTATATTATGTTTGTAACTAGCTTTAGTGGATGTTATGAGGGATCTCTGCTTCTTACTGTGGCTGGTAAGGGAGTATTTTGCATCCTGGAAATCCCCCCGTTTCTGTGACAGTTTCCTTCTTTTGTTGTACAGTATGTTTATGGCAGGGGGCCACCACATTGGCTTCCTTTTCTTGGTGGGGAGCATCTTGGTTCTATATTAGATAGCACGATTCATGCATGAGTGGATGTGCTTATACAGTACCTTCCTGTAGGATTCAGCAGTCGTCCTTTCAGTTCCCATCTGCATTGGTGTCATGATGTTAGTCACGTCTGACATGTGTAGCATGACATTGGCTTTGGAGATGTGTGTTACAGAGGTTTCCTTACTGGAGTGTGGGGGAGAGATGTTGATGTTAAGGGTGATTAGATCATGGGCAGACCTGACCACAGATGGGTGACCATAGGTGTGGAGCATTGATTTCCCATGCTGGTAATGACAAGGTCTAAGACATTTGAGCCCCTGGTGAGACTATGGGTTACTTGATCCAGGGCATTGAGAGTTATGACTTCCAAGAACCGTTGGGCACACTTATTGGTACACAAGTAGTTTTCCCAGTTAATGGCAGGCTAGTTTAAGTAATCCTGTATTAGGTTGTTTGCTTGTATCATAATATTTCACAGTATATTTCAAAAGCTGTAGTGGGAATCATGGGGCATGGTGGGGATCTGTAGCAAGCTATACAATTTGAAATGCAGTCTAACCTACTGTTAGCTGCACCGGGGGTATTTCAGACACATTCTGTTGGACAAGTAGCCTGGTGGTGTGAATATCCTTGGTGAATATTGACACTCCTCCACATTTATTGTTTTGGTCCTGGTTTGATGGCCAACAGGTGTGGTGAGAGCTGTACCTGGTATTGCAGGAGTGCTCTCTGGAGCCTTGGATCAGGTCTCTGTTATTGCAGTTATCAATGTTCTCCATTTTTAGGTCTGCGTAGTGATTGTGAATGGCCAAAAAATATTGATCCCTACACACACAACCAAACACACACAGAGTTTCACAACCACCATGTCTGAGAATAGAACACCTACTTAACTTGTATATCACACTACAGCATTACGCAATTATAGCACGTGCCACAGAGCTTACTGGGTGCTTTTTCAACAAATGTGTATTTCAAAGTGAATGACATCAGCAGCCCTGCCAAAGTAGGGCATTTGAAATTGTAGTGAGTGTGAATGACCTAAAAAGCATTGATCCCTACACAGACAAACACACACACACAAACACAGTTGCCATGTCTGGGATTAGAACTCCTACCCAACTAGTACATCACACTACAGCATTATGGAGTCATAGGATGTGCCATACAGATTACTGGGCTACTACTTCCTCAAAGGTATATTTCAGGGTGAAGACGTCAGCAGGCTTACTATAGTAGGGCAATGTGGAGTGCAGTGTGTGTGCATGGGCCATAACCCATTCATCTGGAGACAGACGCACAGCACTCAGGCATACACATGTTTATATTCCACAGGTACGTGTATACAATACTGACTTGTACAGTCATGTTACACAGTTAGAACAAGCATCACAGACACTATAGTGCTGAGGGATACCAGAGGCAAATGTCTACGGTGATTGACATTTGCACATCATGTGGTTTTAACCAAGTGGATGTGTGCTGGGTGGGACAGACCTCATGATGGGAGGCTCTTTGTCACTGTCTGTCACTCTCTTCCACACATCTATGTATGTGTAATTTTGGCCTATTATAGTGGTTGTCCTTGGATACATGTGTGTATTCCTATCCAATGTGTGTGCAAAGCATGACTGGTGTGTACTGAGGAGTGTGTGCACTAACATCTGCGACTGTCAGATATGTATGGTCCACTGTTGCTGCCAGACATGGACTTCATTTGGGCTTCATTTCTTAAGTGTGTGAGCATTCCCAGTATGACCTTTCAGTATTTTCTAGTCTGACATGGCCGTCATTTTAAGTATGGGAGCATGCCCAGTATGAGCTTCTGTATTGAATGTGTGAATCCCTTTCAGGTAGATTTTACTCCAGTGCAGGCTTTTGTGTTCTACACCTACAGCTAGCAACCTGTTTCTTCAGGATATCTGTAGATCAGTTGACAATATGGGGTCAAAATGGGCAAAGGATAATGGGTTACTGTAGGTAATCGTGTCTGTGCTGCTTCTGCTACATGGTCGTGGTGTTAGCAGAGATATTCAGACATATGTACTGTTTTAAACTGTGATGTTTTATCTCATCAAGTATTGTCAGGTATACATATTTGCTTGCAGTGATGCCCTGGAGAACACAGGGTGAATGCAGCTGTGTCCAGTATTGTGGTCAGCAGCCTACATATTCTTGCACAATCATGCCATTCTGGAGGGGAAGCTGCAGACACTTGCTGCTGGGTCTGTGTAAATGGTTCAGCACCTTGGTACAGTGGGTCTGAGGATCCCATGCTTGTACATCCATCAACATGACAGTATGGCCATATTCTCTGCTGTGGCCATATCTCACAGCTGTACAGATTCACACAGGTTACCCAGCGGCAGGGGTCATAATTCTGGACATTATCCCTTCACACTGTGGTTTATGAGCAGGTTTGTAGCCACCCATTATTGTGTTTTCAGCCATGGATAGTATGTGCACACGGCTGAGTTTTGGACTTCATGCACTCCATGTCACCCATGCTAATACCCCACCCCTCTATTATTCTATCCTCTTCCAAACATTATGCAAACATTATCTGATATATTCCCTATAGTTATCACCTAATCCTAGCAGTAATTTGGTGTTGGTCCACAGTTCATGCAGTAGGACATGGTGGACATGTTACTGGGATTTGTCCACATGGCCTTGCATTTGGGTTCTGTGGACTGTGTTATGTTGTTATTTGGGAGTCTATGACATAACATACATAGGCAGTATGGGTGAGAAACAGGCCTTTGACAGAGGACTGTAGGCCATTTGGTAGTGATGCAGACCAGCTGTAGCAGGCCGTTGCATTCTGTCACTCCTACAGTCCCAGACTGCAATACACTATATTCCCCTGGGGTGACAGGGTAGGTGTGCAAGGTATTCATGTCAGTACTTTCTGTCATTATTGATCCAATGGTGTGGATACTGGCAAGGTGCTGCTTACAGCTAGGGACACACCTGCATGGGACACCTGTTCTGCATGCTGCATTCTTTAGCTATTGCCATACAGAGGTGGGGGTCATATTGTACTCATTCCCAACAGCAGGGATAAGACCGGAGAGATACCTGTGGGTGATGGTGGGGTGAGCTGGGTACATGTGTGCTATGGACACTATTTGCATCTGACTCACAGATATGCATGGGGCATTCCACTTATGCTGGCTTGTGCAGGGACATCAGCTGTTTCTCAATACTTCCTACCTGTGACCTTTGTGGTCTGCCAGTGTTTGGCCAGACGACATTGGTATTCACTACTACAAGCCCAAATAATGTGCTGCTAACCTATATGTACAATTCCAAGGGTGTGTCCATTTGACAGTTACATATTATACACTGTCTGTCCGGGGTACTTCCACCGTGTACTGCTTGTATGTCTGGGCCCACATTCATGCCATGTCCATCTTTCAGATGGCGACACATATTACTTCCAAACATTTACTATGGCTTACTGCTGGAATGTGTTTTGCTGGGAAGCATTGTTTTTGGCACTGCAGTTGTGAGAACTTGGCCCTGTCATTGGCAGTACTGGCCAATGGCCACCAGGACAAACCTCACCATGCAAACATACTGACCACTCTCACACAATATACAACACACACCAACCTAACACACACAGCCTGCATATTGTACACATGCTACAATCTATCCTGCTACCTTGGCCAGGTCAGGTAATCTGTGCTCCACTGTTATTATACCTACACATACATGTTACTACATTTCTGAATAGGATTGGGGGGCACACCTGACTATTACTACATTTCTACATAAGATTGAGAGGCACACCAGACATTTGTACATATTTGCTATGACTGTACTGGTATTTCAGGTACTCCATTTCATTCTGTATTCTGACCTATCATGCTGACTAGAGGCATAGCAGTGTACTACAGGTCTTAGGTTTGATTGACCTACATTTTAGTTTCTGACTTCTTACCCTTCAGAACTAACATCCCACTCCCTGACCTGTTGTAGTCTGTCTGTGTACGTCTGGGGGGTAGATGTTCTCCATAGCCATCAATCAGAGGCCTTAGCACAGCTTGTCCTGCTGGCTGAAACTGTTGTTGGGTATGTGAGCCTCTCTGACTGGCATGTGTGTGTCCTATGGACACACATGTGGCCCAGCACATTTCCTGCAGTGAGTTTTGTCACCTTGTCTAGTACTGGCTACTATGGTGACACCAGTATTTGTTATAGATCTCGTGATACCACTGTAGGTGGCTATTCTCTGCTGGCATCCCATTCATCCACCCGATTCCTTGCATACTCACATCCATACTATAGATACAAGTAACAACACATACTACTCCATTTGGCAATTGATAAGGAGAGTGACTTACCTTGTGGCTGTGCCAGTATTGAGGATGGTGCTGAAGGGATAACTATGTTGAATGCACATAGTACACTCCCTATGCATGGTTAAGCACAGGTAGTGTCATGTTTGGCATCCTTTTACTGTATGAATGAGTCAGAGAGAGATGTTATTCCCTGGGTTCCTACCATGTCAGTGTATGTGCTATCCATTGCCTCTTTGCCATGGCCTGGGCATACTGGGCATGCCTCCTTTTGCCTAATGGGGCAGGCTTAGGTTGTTCCTCCTCTGAGTCATTCTGTGCCTGTGCAGGCCTTTGCAATAGTGGGGGCTGTGTGGCCCTGCCTCATGCTGTTCCTGCTGCATCTATTTCTGCGGGATCATATTGTGTAGCATGGCACATACAATGACAATTTGGGTACATGTAGCTGGTGAGTACTGCAAGGCTCCACCAGATGTGTGCAGGCACTGGAACCGTGACTCGAGCATCCCAAATTTATGCTCTATTATGATTCTGGTCTGTGCGTGTGCCTCATTATGGAGTTCTTGTTCAGGTATGTGTGTATTTCTGATGGGTGTCATCAGCCACAGCTCCAGTGTGTAACCAGCATCCCCGACTAGGTGGCCTTAAGGGATGTCCCCACTGGAAAATCTCTGGTGCAGCTGCATCAGATGCCAGATATGGGAGTCATGATAGCTTCCAGGGCAGCCAGCACACATATTCATTATAATGTACTGGGCATCGCATGGAGGGGAAGCCCTTGCAGTTTATGTAGACCCTACCTCGCTCACTGAGTAGTGCTTTGATGCATTTGTGCATGCAGTCTATAGCACCCACTACCTCAAGTTATTCTGCTATTTGGTGGAAGAGACACATATTGCTGGCCAACACCTCACGGCTGTTGTGGAAATATACATGCTCACTGGCATGTGCTGACATGGCATCCGGAAACTGGTGGAGTTCCCTGGATGCTGATGCCTGTGAGATCCCCATGATATCCCCAGTTGACCTTCGGAAGGTACCTTTGGCTAGTATTCTTAGGCCTACACATACCTTGGTATCCACTGGAATGGGTTCCCCTCTGTTCGTTCTGTGCTTGAGGTGTGGCCGGCACAGCTCAACAATTTCCTGTAGGAAGTCCCTGTCCACCCTATAGCAGTCCACTATCTCCAGCTCAGGTAGTCCCTGGTAGGTTACCCTGGGTCTGTACACTCTTCTCCTTATCCTCACTGTGGGTTGGTCACCAGCATTCTCATCCTCACCAACCTCAGCCTCTTCCACATATTGATTTAAGATAGTTGCTGCAGCCCCTATAATTTTGTTGCTTTTGCTTGGTAAACTTTCCCCACTTGTGTATACCGGTGGTGTAGAGTTTGTGGGAAAAAAACAAAGGGAAAAGTGTTTGCATAGTTTATAGTGGTGTGCTGGGCTGGGCTGGGGTGTTGCCTCTGTAATTGGCTGATTCTAATACATTTCACCTGCCAGCTATGCTAGTTCTCCTTGATTACCTTCCTACTGCTGTTTTCCTTTTCCATTGCCTTCCTGGTTAAGCCCAGGGGCGCTCTGCACAAACACAGTGCTCAGATGTGCACAGAGCTGCTATTTCCTGGTTTACTTTTTTTTTCCATTTAAAACACACTGCTCGGCATGCGCACACCCACTTAGGCAATGTAAAGAGTGCTAGGCAGCCTCAGACACATCCCCTTGTTTGGCTCTGCTAAGCTAAGGGCAAACCCGAGCCACAGGGCTCCAGTAAGCTTACAATATGCCTGACACACACCCCTATGATGCCAGCTAGCTCTTAGGCTTGCATCATGGTCTTCCTGCACCAACACAGTTGGGTGCAGGCTAGCCATGAGGGGGGAACTAGGATTCAGTATCATTCCCCTCATTTGCATAGGATTGCCTGCTAATGCCTAGTTACAAGTCCCACACTGAGCCTTCCCCCTTTAGCAACCACCATTTACTGGCCATGTTGTCTTCTGCCTGCCATTGAGTATAATGGCAAAATTGTGATTTTTGGATAGAATGCTTATTTCAAGTTTTTTTTTTTTTTATTTTCGGCCCGATCCTGTTTGTGTGTCACTGACATACACTTAACAGCTGAAATAGGCTAAAAAAATAAAAGTTATTTTTTTTATTTTTGTAACTGTTTTCCATGCCACTCACCATATATTTGGCCATTGGCATGCTTTCTACATTATACACACCCTTTATTTGGATCTGTCATGGCTCCATTTTGTAGTTTGCAGAAATGTACTTGATTACTAACCGAGTACATTTCTGCAGACCACACTAGTCCTGCACAGCCAGCTGCAGCTTCCTGGATAACAAATTCACCTCATTTGCATGGTTTTCACCTGGAAATGGTGTAATTTGCATACAGGAGCTATGTCCATACAGGACTAGTGCAGGAGCACTCATGCACATCCCGGGAGCTTATTCTTGGATCGCACGGCCATATTGCCTCCAGCAGCTCATGCACTATTCCTGCACACTGTGCAGAGCTTGCTGAATCCTAGGGAGTGTGTGTGCATTTGTGGGGACTTCATTTAGGCTTACACTGGAAGGGGACCCCCATCCAGTGCAAGCCTTAATGAAGATAAGGAATTCCAACTGTTGCTACATGAAGGCACAGATATCATACCTAGCAGAGCTGATGCAGATTCCACGGTATCAATTTGCACATGTCTGAGAAGGTACAGTAGCTTTAAAACCTTACTGAGTGTGTATACAGCAGTAGCAATGCACAGAGTGCAAGCAATCCATATGTATCACTCCAGATTTTTTTTCATAGGTACTACAGCCTTGCAAGCATACAGGAATAACAGTGTAGGTATGTGTCTGTTTATCTGTACATGTTCTGTAACACTGTTAGTAAGCAGAACATGGCATTCAGATTCATTCTGTTTGTCTTGTACTATACAGTCCCAGACCAGACCACAGTTTTGGTGGTACCAGCACAAGCTGAGTCAGGTAAATAAACTTATGTAATCATCTGTGTAGAAGATCTGACACTGATGCCAAGACACAGATCAAGTCACAGTTAGATAATACTCAGCCATGGTCTCCTTCCTGGGTGGTCCTCTACCCATGCCTCTTCTGTATTTTTCTTTCAGTTTGTAGTCTGTCAGAAATTGCTTTATTGTGCCAGAGTGAAAACGGAGCTGAGACGATGGTGTGCTGTTTTGGGAGTTGCTCATTTCCCTGATGCTGTGCAGCTATGGAGTTGATATCTATACATCTATGTGTATGTGTGTGTGTGTGTGTGTGTGTGTGTGTGTGTGTGTGTGTGTGTGTGTGTATATATATATATGTGTATATATATATATATATATATATATATATATACGGATATAGGGTTACTATCAAAATGTTGAAGTGACTTACCATGACTATTCACATCCCCAAACCAGAACAACGGAAAACCATCCAGCTGACTGCTTAGAATGTTGATACTTTCAGAAGGAAATCGACATTCGACTGCTCACCATCAAAAACATACATCGACTAGCATGCATACGTATTTCTACTGTTTCCCAGGGGGCATCCTCTCTGCACCACCAAACCCGTACTACTTATATATTCTAACTCCAAGATCACACTACAGTGAGGAAAAGGGTAATTTTCCCGATCCCCACTGTACTGCGATCCACTTGAAAACACCAGTGCTGAAAACTGTGAACACAAGCTACTTATCGATGTTTCAGAGTCGCCAGGATTGTGTTTGCAGTTTTGCTTCAATGCACCTCCATGTTTGACCTTCTAACAGTCGTGGTAAGTCACTTCAACATTTTGATAGTAAACTACACACACACACACACACACACACACACACACACACACACACACACACACACACACACATATATATATATATATACATATATATATATATATATATATATATTTTTTTTTTTTTTTTTTGGAGGGCCTGTGGATGGGCTTGCAGCCTCAAAAAATGTTTTTAATTTGTCCCATTATGTTAAATGGCACAGACATGTTTCAAATGATTTTGATCTTGGAAGGGATTTTTTTGTGATCTCATTCTAATATTTCACAGCAGAATATTCTGACATTATTCCTGATGGTATGGTCTCTCATTCACCTGAACTACAGGCTGTACATTATGAGCACTGTCCATCCCTGTCAAGTGGGGTGAAGTAGAGCTTCCATGTAACAGAGCATCAGCATTGTTTCCTATATGGAATAAATAGCATTAGAAGAGTGCACTACACCTGATGTTTATATATCTAATATATTACAGTCTAGCAGGGGTGCCCAGTGCCACCACATATCACAGCTACACCTTGATATGTGGGAGGTGATATGGCTTGATCAGTAGATGCACAGGACAGTTATCTGGGCACAGTCTACTGAGCCCCATGTCAACATCAAGATTACTGGAATGATGTATTGCTTCCTTGAGGATGTCACTCAGCACTGCCAAAGACGTGATGCAGTTATTAAGTACAGACATACTATGATAAGTCACATGAGACCTGTGTTGGCACACACTGTTGCTATATCCACCTTCATCCATATGCTAGCAAGTTTCACCATAACTGTCCTGTCCTGTCCAGAAGTGATGTCTGTGGTTAGGTATATTATCTAATCAACCGCTTAGCCTGTCAACTGCCTAAACATCGACAGCTAATGGTCGAAAACTTATAATCTCGAACAGCAAGGTAAGCAAGTTCTTTCATCGGGAAAGAATTTGTTTGGCCATTATCAGGAACTTGCCTTTTTCCCAATGTAGAGCGATCTTGGAGTTGGTATATTTAGTTGGGGGGCACAGCTTGGAAGTTTATGTTAGTGTGGTATGGCCAAGAGAATTATTTCCCAATGAAAGAATTCACTTATTTGGCCATTTGAGATTGTAAGTTTTCGACCCTTAGCTGTCGATATTTAGGCATTTGACAAGCTAAGTGGTCAATTAGATAATATAGACCCGGGTAGGGTACATACATAGTTTCTGCAGAAGTGATGTCTATGGTTGGGTTAGGATATGCACATAGTTGGTGCAGAAGTGATGTCTGTGGTTGGGGTACGAGACACACATAGTTGCTGCAGAAGTGATGTCTATGGTTGAGGTAGGATACATACATAGTTGTTGCAGAAGTGATGTCTGCGGTTGGGGTAGGATGCACACATAGTTGCTGCAGAAGTGATGTCTGTGGTTGGGGTAGGATACATACATAGTTGCTGCATTGAGATGACATTGCAGGGTACACATTCTGCTGCTACAGGTCCAGGAGTATCTCACTCCAGCTTTTAGGGACAGGAGCCTTATCCATGTACTCCATACAGGGCCCATTCCCACAGTAATGTAACATCCCTATTTGGTGAAGGGGAAGCTGTAGTTCTTTTACATAAAGCCAGTGCATTGGCCTTAGATTATGGTTAGGTAATGGCATCCTCATCTCAGGTGTGGACTCATAATGTCACCTGCCCTCCATGCCACTAGAAGACATTATTTATGACACAAATAACCCCTTGCCACAAGACATCAATTTTCGCCTCAGGTCCCATACTAAAATCTCTCTGTTACTAGACGATGTTCAGTGATAGAGTATCTTTCTTCACCTATGGCGATAGGGCCACCTACACAGGTAATGCCTTATACATGTCATTCACACTCCTGCAGATACGTGTAACACACTCCTGCCTTCCTTCCTGTATGGTGTATATGGCATGTCAGATGCACAGGGTAATTTGATAATGCACTGCCAAGCATAACCTTCAGTTAACATTGCATGCATTGTCTTTGTCCTATGTGACACTGCGCTATCAAGTGTGTGCTCATTGGGGACCCACAGAGCTGGACTTGATGCCACAAATTAACCTGCCCTACTGTGTACTGTGCATCATTGTGGAGTGGATGTTGCCTGTCTCCTGGCATCAGTGCCATAATTAGATGAAGATGGTGCTTTGGCTGTGACTGGGGCTGCTGTACCAGGTCTGGAGGTTTTTAGTATGGATAGCTGATCTGTAAATGTAGGCTTTCTAATAATCATAGTAAGTAGCATAAAGCACTCAACATTTATCTTGCAGCTGTGACTGGGTGTGTATTGCAGTGGAACCTGGCCATAAGCAGGCCAAACATACATACTATGATGATTCTGATTTCTGTGTGGGTGATATTCTACAGTTCAGACATGCTATGTGGGTTCTATACAGGCATTCTCAACATGGGCTCTACTAAGTATCAAGCATAACTTAAAACACAGTGATAACACTCCCACAATACATTTCTACAGACATCTTTGGCTTTGTATATGTCTGATTAGTACAGTGACGGTAGTTACCAACTAGGTGGCATTGTGGAATATCACTTTTTAGGAAACAGTGATATGTGTGGCAGATTTAGGAATAGCAAACACTGCCAGGGCACTCTGCAGACACATTGGTTATCAACCCATGTGTGGTACTGTTTAGTGGGTGATAGAATGGTACCCCTTCCAACTGACAATTCAGTCCAAGAATGCTAGGTATGTCATTTATGGACATGTGTTCAATCTACTGCACCAATAAATCAGGGAAGTAGGCAGTGTCACCATGGTGTATTCAGTGTTTTGTGTGACAATATCTGTTATATGCCCATGGTGTCCCTGTTTGGCTTTGGAATGTCCTTATAGTTTTATACCAAGTACTGTACATCCCTTTGTGTCCAGTGGTGAAAGAGATCCACATATTCCTCCTCATTCTTTTTGTGACCAACAAGTGTCCATAATTCCATGCATAGTATCTTTGTCTGTCAGCTGGGGTAGATGATACAGTTGGCAGTACCACCTTCATTTGCATCACTTGCTGCCCATTCATGCTAGTGCATGACAGGGAGTGATGTCTACTGACAATATGCTGCGGTTGCATGGTCCCTATTGCTGCTCCAGGCATCTTGTTACAAACTGTAGAACTTCCTACATGCTTTTATTGTTCTTGTATTGGTCATAACTTGCTACACCTATAGCTGCCTACATCTGTGAATCATGACCTGTATCTAGGCACTCATTTGCATCTCATTATACACTCATTGGACTGTGCCTTCATTTGCCTGTAATTATAGGGTCATTTGCATGCACCTGTTCCCACATTGTTTTCCCTCACAGTACAGCAGCACTAGCAGGCACTGTAAATCACAGCATGCCTGTGTGACTGGAGGTGTCTCACTTAGCGGGCTGCACACTGCACAAGCTAACTCCAACTACCATTGCCTATACTCTTTGTTAATGAATTATTTGGGTAGACTTTGTTTCTCCTCGACCAGGCACATTCTTATTGCACTTGCTCTAAGTCCTGTCTTATTCCTTTAACTATTACATTTATTTCTTTTGTACAAGCCATGTGATCTCTTCCCTATGTATCTTCTTTCCCATGCCTCTGTACTTATTAACAAAATTTCTGTGTAAATACTAACTATGCACTGCAGCATTGTATTTCTCTTATTCCCAATGTATGCAGTTGTCATTTTGTTGCTATTGCCGTTTACTTCTCAACCCACTCCCTATAAGCCTTCTATCCAAACATATAAGGTCAGTCCACAGTAACTCTGCCCCACATGTAAAATCTACAGGGATTAAACATACTTTTTACTGCAACTTTATAATGTTTTCAGTATCTTCTTCATGCCACTACCTGTGACGTAAACTACAGCTCTTTCCCTCAGGATATACCTCCTTTATAGAAAAAGTCTTGCACTTTTTCTTTAGTTGTCACTTTTACTTCCTACATACTGATATTAACCCTAACCCCATGCCTCTCCCAACTCTTCCTTGGCAATGTCTGAACTTCTCATTTCATGCATGAACATCAGATAAAAAAAACATTATTACATATTTAATGGACTTTGAAACTTGGATAGGTAATTATACTCTCCGTACTTTGTCTACTGAAAGCTCATGTCAAACTTTCTTTCCTTTTCCAACTCAATCATTTCACCACTATTTTCTCTTCCTTGTCAGAAGGAGCTTAATGTACTGTGACAAACAATAAATTTCTGGGACTGAGCCCAGTAGAAATGAAATATTTGTCTTCATTCCACTGTTTAGCTAAAATGGCCAAGGAAATGTCACTTTTTGAAAGGGAAACAGTTGGGCAAGTACAGATAGCAATCTAAAAGAATAGCACTTAAATTAGCTGAACACTCCCTGAAGGCTAACCATAACTAATGTTGGCAGGGGGTTATCACAAATACAGGGGCTCTGTGACAACAGGTCACAAAAAAAAAACCGACTGTAATTAAAGAAGTAAATGGAAGTGTGAGTGGTGTGGGGAAGAGGTTATAATGAGCAGACCAGAATGTGGAAAAATGCATGACAAATACTACATTATTGGAAGAGCACCTGAGGTTTTATCAAACAGAAGTTAGACAATCCTGAAAACAGATCTCATGGAATAATGCAGGCATTCCTAAAGTGCATGAAAATATGAATCATATTTATCATGGTACACTGAAAGTCTGCTGCAAGAGGTGCTTAAAAATACCACATGGCATGGGCAACTCATACTGAGAGAATCTACCCGAGTTGGCAGAGTGAGTGATGAATGGGCAACTGCTTCATGTGCTCTGCTGCTTACAATCATTACACTCAGATTTTTAGAAGCAATAAAGCAGCAACTGCTACAGGTGAAAGAATGCCAAATGAAAACGTCTACAGATTATTCAAACTCTTCTGAGGAAATGTGTGCATTAGGAAGATAGCTTTTGGGACAATAAGAACTGCTCTGAGAAGTAGACACATTCAGACATGGATTACCTGCAGAACTTTCTAGTGGTTTGAGTGTCTCAGAGATGGATGTTTGCTAAAAAGAATGTGGCAGTCAGTTTTCTTCTTGTGACATGCATATGTATGAAGAGTACCTCGTTTATGAGGAATGTTCTTCATTTTGAGTCTTAAAACATTCAAGCTCCTCAAGATCCACATTGAAAGGATTTGTCATACCTTAAGTGTTAAGAACTTTCTTAAATATCCATGAGAAATACTGAATCATATTAATTCATCAAAATAGCTTTTTATAAGTATAAAGAATCACATTTTAACCACCCTGCAGTTTACTTGTTGAAGTCTATAGTAAGCATTCCACATTTACCCATTTGTTCCACATTATGAGAGTCAGTGTTCCACATTCTGGAGATGGAAACTTGAGGGTTATGTTGACTTGGTTCAGAAAGCTGGGCCAAGAAGCATGACATAAGGCAGAATACATCAAGAAGCTAGTCAAATGGACACTGAATATAGACAGCAATTGTCTAACCATCTTTTATTCCCAAATAATTCCTCACAGGGAAGACAAGATGACCTGTACAGGAAGAAGGCATATATTTAATCAACAAAAGTCAGTATTGAATTGAAAAATCATCTATGGTGCACATGTTGAGCCAGGAAGGGGTAAAGGTAAGCACTACAATTAGGAGAAAATCTATTCACAAAGAGAAGAATGGCAAAGATAGAGTTTACAGAAGACAGAAGAAAGGAAAGTGCCACACTAGAGCTTATAAGAGAAGGTGCTACCAAAAAAAGAAGATAGAGTAGGTAACAAGTAGTAGAAATGACTCAGAAACACTGTTTTTGAATGGCCACTTTTTAGATGTGGCACCTTTGAAAGATGTAGAATTGGGCTAAAAGCTTCACCCTTTGCTGTGCCACACTGCTTTCTTCCTTTCAGTCCCTACTGCTGTCTGTCAACTGCCACCAATTCCCCTTTTCATTCAGCAGGTGTGCTGGACCCACCTTATCCTCCTTTGGGGGCACTTTGACCCACATCTGTAACCAGTGAGATCCTACTGCTGCTGCTGTCTATGTCCTAATAATCACTTCCAACAGCTTGCAGGGACTGCTATGCCTGCCTTCAGTAGGTGATCGCTAAATGTACGCTGCTTCTCTTACTTTTTCTACTTTTAATGCTTGTGCCAGCTTTAAATACATGAATACTGTGCTTAATGCACTAGCTAAGCAAGTATGAAGCCATGCTGCATATGTTAAAAGTTTTTTAATAGGAGTGATATTTTTAAATAATTATTGCATTTCCTTACTCTGTTATATCAGATAAACATGGGTGGCTAAACAATATTTTTTAAGTGATGAAGACAGCAAGGTAAATATTTATATACAATTTAATTTAACACACAACTTGTGATTTTCAAAAGCTAAATGTTTATGCTCAGAGTATAATCCTGGTGCCAAAAATGTGCATGTATATATGTGACTTGACTCAGCAAATGTAAATTACTGAGAAAGCTATCATTTTGCTTTTATAAAAAGAAGGCTCAGTTTTGTTATGTCTTTGAGACTTCTGTTGAGATGCAAATATAAAAATTATCACATTGATATGACTAATTATCTCTTGATGGGCATATTTTATACCTCCCCAGTTGCCTTTTAAAATAAACAAAGGCTATTCAGCCAAAATAACTTCACTGAGACATAAATTCAAGCAATACAGCATATAACATGAGAAAATGTACTTCAGAGATATGTGGGAACTCAGAATTTCTTAAAATATGTGGTAAACACTTACCATAAGAAAGTTAACAGTCAAGAGTTCTTCATTCCCTAACTACTGAGAATAATAACTGAAAGGAAGCAAGCCTTTCACACAAGGATCTGGAGAAAAGAGCCTAAATCTGAAAGAGTAATGCAACATGGAGTAAAAAAAGAGGGAATAAAAGACCGAACTAATGCATTTATATGCTCTCAGTGAGAGTAATGGGGCAGGTAAGTGAGCTAAACAAACTTAGTAACTGCAACCTGCATCAGTATGAAATGTGACTAAAGGTTTAGATTTCATTTTTTCATAGCCAAATGAATGGCTTAAAAGTTGATAACACTGAACAAGAGTCTACTTTGTGAAACTCTCTAGGGGATAGGACAGGAAGAAATGCAGTAGTAGTAGTAGTAGTAATGCCAAGTTGCTCTTGCAAATGTTCTCTGCACACATAAAGTAAAATGCAGTCAGATCTGACATCTAAAGGAAGGGTATGGCATGATGGAGAGGTCAAGATAAAAAAAGGCAAGACAGAACAGAGCAGAATATAATCAGAGGTGTGGCAATCATCAAGTATTGCTGGGTTAGTAGGATAGTCAAAAAAGGAAACAAACAGGATGGCTTAGAAAAAAAAAAGACTAAGTGAACACATCTTTCAAAAGGCCAAGGGGCGAAGCTATGCCACATCCACAAGGATAAGAGTAACAGGAGTATGGATGAAAATGAAGCTTTAAATAATGGAAAAACATTCCAGGATGACTGGTTACAAATAATCAAAAGCTCTAATATTGAACATTTAAGGGGCTAATGTGACAATTATGGATAGAAGTAAGTGAAGCTAGAAAGTAAATAAAGAGAGTGAAGCCTGCATGCCCAGGCATGGAACAAGTAACTGTTATAGTTTATCTTATTATGATTAGCACCCATGTCCAGGGAATTGTTATGGCTAGGCTTGTATAGGCCCTAGGGCTGATAGCCTAGTACCAGCCTATGAACATATTAATGTTAGTACATGAGTACATTTGTGGTTTTTGAAAGATGAGGCTGTCTCTGTGTTTAGTAAGTTTCTGAAGTGTAAATGTAAACCAAAGTGATTTTTCACTTAAAACATAGTTTGTTTGATAACTTATGTAACATTGACACTAAAAGTCTTTATAAATGATTGAAAGGAAAGCCTTATGAGAAGCAAGACTCTAAGATCGTAGGAGACCAAAGCAAACCTATTTAATATTGAACCAAAGATGGTGTAACAGTTACTGTGAGGTATGTGTAGTGTATGTTATGAACTATTCTTGAAGGAATTACAGTATATACAGCAATATGTTATGACCTACATGGACATTACATGACATGGTGGCAAGTAAATGACCTGTAAAACAGATCACAGAAAGAGTCAAGAAGATACAATGAGCAAGGAATGTTGGCTACATGATGCACCAGGAAACACTAGAAAAAAAAAAGAGGGGGAGAAAAAAAAATAATAACAGAGGAATGTAGCACAAAGACATGAAGCTGAACAGGCTGGAAAGAATAAAGGAAAAATACATGCGGAAATAGAGGTCATAGGATCATAGAAGTTACAAGGCAAATAAATCAAGAAGCAACATGCTCCTTGCCAATACCCATCATCAAGATGGAATTCCCACTTCAGGACCATAAAATGTCAGGCCAGGAGTAAATTTGTGGATATCCATCCAATCACTCGGGTGGTTCTTGAAAGACGTGAGGCTGATACTCTGTTTAATGTATAAAGGTAATTTGTTTCAGTGGTGGGATATCCATTTGGTAATAACTCTGTTCCTCCTATTTGTGTTGCTGGTAGATTAGAATCCTTAGTTTGAGTAGTTGTGGAGCTGCTTTTCTTAAGGACATACAAGAGATACAGTAGGGTAATGTCTTTGATGGCATGGAATGCAAGACGTAGCTCACCCAGCAGGAGCCTAAGAAAGATTGAGTGAGAGACTATATGAATAGGGCTTCAAGCCTGTCTTGGTAACTAAATAGTTTTAAGACCATTGATGGTTTTTTAGTTAGCAACCTGTGTGGTCTTCTGACTGTATATAATATGCCTGGCTAGGTACATGCTAAAACTAACACTGTACTCTGTAATTGGTCAAATTAGACATGAGTACAGATGAAAAATATCTTTTGACCTTTTGAGATGCCTTTAGAAATGAATTGGCCCTGACAGAATAATTTCCTCACTGCTATTGTTTTATGGTATTCAAAGGAGAAAGCTATGTCAACCTAAGTGTAATAGTTCCCAACAACCTTGTCTGTTTGGGGTGGGTACTAGCTGTACTATAAGTTGCATGTTAAGGGTGTTGACCAAACATAACAGTGTTACACTTTTCAGCATTCATTTTAAGCCTTGTTTTGTACACCACTGGTTTGTAAAGCTAACTTATTGATGTAGCAATTTGACATTTGTAAAATAATGAATGGAAAACCTAGCATGCAATCATTGGCCTGTTTACTTAGCCATAGGCCCAGGTTTACGATATGGAGGTCAGAGAAGAATATACCAAAATGTGTGATCCTTGCACTGAGCCTTGGGGTATGCCACTAGTTACTTTCTAAACTGGCACCTGCTACCTTAATTATGTGTGTTAATTTTTTGAATCAATTTGCAATACCTCTAATTACATAAGGGTCTAGGCTGATATATTTAAATTAAGTACCATGGTGGAGTATAGTGTCAGACTTTCCCCTGGATTCTCTAAAGCTTGCACGGTGTGCAAGCTTTAGAGAAGCTTGCACGATGTGCAAGATCGGTGGAGGAGCTCAAGCAGGCAATATGTCTGCAGTGCGATCCAGGAACAGCCTGCAGGGGCATGCACGAGCGCTCCTGCACTAATCCTGCACGGACTAAGCCCTTGTATGCAAATCACCCCATTTGCAGGAGAAATCTATGCAAATGAGGTGATTTTGCAATCCAGGAAGCTTGTAACTATCCATGCAGGACTAGTGCTATCTGCAGAAACGTACTTGGTTAGTAACCGAGTACATTTCTGCAAAATCCAAAATGGAGCTGTGACAGCTCCAAATAAAGGTTGCATATCATGTAGTAAGCATGCCAATGGCCAAGTATAAGGCTATTGGCATTGCAAACAGTAAAAAAAATACAAAAAGCAACTTTTATTTTTTTTAGCCGATCTCGGCTCTTTAAGCGTAGGGCAGCAGCGTGCAAACGGGATCAGGGGAAAATAACAAAATGAACCTAAATTAAGCATTCTAACTAAAATCATTATTCTGCCATGCAAATCAATGGCAGGCAGAAGACAACATGCTCAGTAAGTAGTGGTTGCTAAGGGAGGAGGCTCAGTGTGAGACATGTAACTATGCATTAGCAGGCAATCCTATGCAAATGAGGGGAAGGATAGTGAATCACAGTTTTCCCCAGCATGTGAGTCAGGTCCCAACAGTGTAAGAGTAGGAATAGCTTGGTGCAAGCCTAGGAGTTAGGTAACATCATGGAGGGGTGTCAGGCATACTGTAAGTGAATTGGAGCCATGTGGCATGGTTTGCTCCTAGCTTAGCACAGCTAAGCTAGGGGGTGTGTCTAAACCTGCCTAGCACTCTTTACAATGCCTAAGCAGGTGTGCGCGCCATGCACCAGGTTTTAAAGGAGAAAATAAAAGTTAAACAAGGAAATAGCAGCAGTGTGCACATTTGTGCACTCTGTTTGTGCGGCGCGCCCCCGTGCTTAAACAGGAAGGCAATGCTAAGGGAAAACAGCAGTAGGAAGGTAACCAAAGAGAACTAGCATAGCTGGCAGGTGAAATGTATCAGAATCAGCCAATTACACAGGCAGCAGACCAGCCCAGCCCAGAGCACTACTATAAACTATGCAAACACTTTTCCCACTGGTTTTTCCCACACTCCACACCACCGGTGTAAACAAGCAGGGAAATTTTAACAAACAAACCTACAAAATGAGAAGGGCTGCAGCAGGCAACATAGAACAATATGTGCAAGAGGCTGTGGGTGGTGAGGATGTGAATGCTGCCGATCAACCCACAGTGAGGAGAAGAGTGTACTGACCCAGGGTAACCTACCAGGGGCTACATGAGCTGGAGATAGTGGAGCACTATAGGGTGGACAGACACCTCCTACAGCAAATTGTTGAGCCGTGCCAGCCACACCTGACACACCAAACTGACCGAGGGGAACCCATCCCAGTGGATACCAAGGTATGTGTAGGCCTAGGAATACTAGCCTCAGGTACCTCCCAGAGCTCAACTGGGGATATCATGGGAATCTCAAAGGCATCAGCATCCAGAGTATTCCACCAGTTCCTGGATGCCATGTCAGCACATGCCAGTGAGCACGTATATTTCCCACAACACCTGTGAGGTGTTGGCCAGCAATATGCGTCTCTTCCATCAAATAGCAGAATAACCTGAGGTAGTGGGGGCTATAGACTGCATGCACATAGACATCAAAGCACAACCTGGTGATCAGGGTAGAGCCTACATCAACCACAGGGGTGTCCCCTCCATCAACTTCCAGGTCATCTGTGATGCCCAGGGCATTATAATGAATGTGTGTGCTGGCTTCCCTGGAAGCTATGATGAGTCCCACATATGGCATCTGATGCAGCTGTACCAGAGATTTGCCAGTGGGGCATCCTCTATGGTCACCTAGTGGGGGATGCTGGTTACACACTGATGCTATGGCTGATGACACCCATCAGAAATGTACACACACCAGAACAAGAATGTCATAATGAGGCACACGCATAGACCAGACTTATAATAGAGCATGTGTTTGGGATGCTCAGGTCATGGTTGCAGAGTCTGGACACATCTGGTGAAGCCTTGCAGTACTCACCAGCAACATGTACCCAAATTGTTATGGTATGTGACATGCTACACAATATGATCCTGCATGTATAGGTTTATAGGTTCATAGGTTGGTACTAGGCTATCAGCCCTAGGGCCTATACAAGCCTCACTGTGGGTTGATCGGTCGCTTAACATACAAGGCCATGTCAAACCCAGAGCTGTTGGACATGCTACACTTAAAGAAATCCCAATCCCTCAGAGTTACACGCTCCAGGGATCTAAACCTTGTCATCACAATAAACAAAACATGCTGGAGGGATAGGTTCCTGACCCAGAGACTCCCCAGACTCTGGAATAGATTGCCCATACATGTCAAGCAGAGTGCCTCTTTGGACCTCTTCAAGAGGAACCTTGACGATTGGATGGGAGAAAAGAAATTCACCCCAGGGATCACGTCAGTTGCCCTGCTCGACAGGGGTCCAGGAAAGTAAATAATGTGGGAAGAAATTGCCAGGGAATTGTTATGGTTAGGCTTGTATAGGCCCTAGGGCTGATAGCCTAGTACCAACCTATGAACCTATGAACCTATTCAGAAACTGCTGCAGCAGGAACAGCATGGGGCAGGGCCACACAGCCCCCCATCAATGCCAAGGCCTGCACAGGCACAGAGTGACTCAGAGGAGGAACAACCTGAGCCTGCCCCAGTAGGCAGATGGAGGTATGCCCAGTATGCTGAGGCTGTGGCAAAGAGACAACACATAGCACATACACTGACACAGTAGGGACCCAGGGAATGACACCTTTCTCTGACTTGCACATACAGTAAAAGGGATGCCAAACATGACACTACCTGTGCTCAATCATATATAGGGAGTGTACTATGTGCATCTGACATAGGCAGCCCTCCAGCACCATTCTCAAGTCTGGCACACCCTCAAGGTAAGTCAATCAACCTACCAAATGTCAAATGGAGTAGAATGTGTCATTACCTGTATCTATGGTATGGACGTGGAACATGCAAGGGAATTGGGTGACTGAATGTTATGGCAGCAGACAGTAGATACCCAGAGTGGCACCATGACATCTGTAACACATACTGGTGTCACCACAATAGCCAGTACTACATAGGGTGACAAACCCACTGCAGGAAATGTGCTGAGCAACATGTGTGTCCATATGACTCACACATACCAGTCAGGATGGTTCACGTACCCAACAACAGTTTCAGCCAGCAGGACAGGTGTAGACAAACCCAAACAGAGCCTGAGCAATGCCCCATAAATGATTGATATGGTTAACCTCCCCCCTCAGGCCTACACAGACAGACTACAGCAGGACAGGTAGTGGGATGTTAGTTCTGAAGGGTAGGAAGCAGTCATAGCAAATGTAAACAAGTGTCAGGTGTGCCCCCCATCCAGTGTAGTAATGTAATAACAGTCAGATGTGCCCCCCACTCCTGTGTAGAAATAGACAGGTGTGCCCCCCCATCCTATGTAGTAATGTAATAACAGTCAGGTGTGCCCCCCCAATCCTGTGTAGAAATAAGCAGGTGTGCCCCCCATCCTACATAGTAATGTAATAACAGTCAGGTGTCCCCCCCAATCCTGTGTAGAAATTTAAAAATAGATAGGTGAGCCCCCCACCCTACGTAGTAATGTAATAACAGTCAGGTGTGCCCCCCCAATCCTGTGTAGAAATTTAAAAATAGACAGGTATTCCCCCTCACCCTATGTAGTAATGTAATAACAGTCAGGTGTGCACCCCCAATCCTGTGTAGAAATGTAGAAATAGTCAGGTGTGCCCCCCCATCCTATGTAGAAATGTAGTAACAGTCAGATGTGCCCCCCCCCTCCTGGGTAGAAATGTAGAAATAGTCAGGTGTGCCCCCACCCTACTTAGTAACGTAATAACAGTCAGGTGTGCCTCCCAATCCTGTGTAGAAATGTAGAAATAGACAGGTGTGCCCCCCACCCTACGTAGTAATGTAATAACAGTCAAGTGTGCACCCCCAATCCTGTGTAGAAATGTAGAAATAGTCAGGTGTGCCCCCCATCCTACATAGAAGTGTAGTAACAGGTGTGCTCCCCCAATCCTGTGTAGAAATGTAGAAAATGTCAGGTGATCCCCCCACCCTATGTAGTAATGTAATAACAGCCATGTGTGCCCCCCATTCCTGTGTGGAAATATAGAAATAGACAGGTGTGCCCCCCGCCCTACATAGTAATGTAATAACAGTCAGGTGTGCCCCCCTCCCAATCCTGTGTAGAAATTTAGAAAAAGTCAGATGTTCCCCCACCCTATGTAGAAATGTAGTAACAGTCAGCTGTGCCCCCCAATCCTGTGTAGAAATGTAGAAATAGTCAGGTGAGCACCCCCACCCTACGTACTAACGTAATAACAGTCAGGTGTGCCCCCCATTCCTGTGTAGAAATATAGAAATAGACAGGTGTGCCCCCCCATCCTGTGCAGAAATGTAGTAACAGTCAATGCCAAATGCTTGATGGATACCCTGCAGAAGCAGCATGCTACCTGTCGTTGTGCAACACAAAGGTCAGCACTGCAGTACAAACTACTTGGACTCGATCCACACATTAAATACAGATGGGCATACTGGGCATGCTCCCACACTTAAACACACGAAGGCCATGTCTGCAAACACCAGTGGACCAGACATATCTGGCAATGCACCGCTTATGCCTTGCACAGTGGATAGGAATACAGACATATATGTAAGGACAACAAACTATAATAAGCCAAAGGTAGACATACATAGATGTGTGGAAGAGGGAGACTGTGACAAGGAGCCATCCAGGCCTGTCCCACCCAGCACACAAACAAAGAGCCCCAACCACATGATGTTCAGATGTCACTCACTGCAGATACTAGCCACCAGTATCTGTCAGCATTACAGACTACGTGGTGTACCTGCTAGCTGTGCAACATGACTGTACAAGGAAGTAGTCATCTAGCAGCTGTATACACGTACCTGTAAATATGACCCTGTGTGTGCCTGCATGTGGCGTGTCACCCTCTAAATGAATGGGCTATGCCCCATGCACACACACTGCCCTCCCCATAGCCCTACTATGACAAGCCTGCTGTGGTCATCCACTGTGAAATACACCGTTGGGAGAGTTGCAGCCCAGTAATCTCTGTGGTGTGTCCCATACCTTCATACTGCTGTAGTCTGATAAAATAGTTAGGTAAGAGTTTAAATCCCAGACATGGCAAGTGTGTGTCTTTGTGTGTGTGTGTGTGTGTGTGTGTGTGTGTGTGTGTGTGTGTGTGTGTGTGTGTGTGTGTGTGTGTGTGTGTGTGTGTGTCTGTCTGTCTGTGTAGAGAGCAATGCTTTTTAGGGTAGTCACACTCCCTACAATTGAAATGTTCTACTTTGGTAAGGCTGATGATCTCTGTAGCTCATGCCATAACTGCATACTGCTGTAGTGTGATAAAATAGTTAGGGAATAGTTCTAATCCCAGCCTTGGCAATTGTGTGTGTGTTTGTGTGTGTGTGTGTGTGTGTGTGTGTGTGTGTGTGTGTGTGTGTGTGTGTGTGTGTGTGTGTGTGTGTGAGTCTGTCTGTGTAGGAAGCAATGCTTTTTAGGGTAGTCACACTCCCTTCAATTGAAATGCTCTACTTTGGTAAGGCTGCTGATGTCACCCACCTAGAAACACATCTCTGGGAAGGTTGCATTACAGTAATCTCTGTAGCTCATGCCATAACTGTGTACTGCTATTGTGAGGGAGGAGTTCTAATCTCAGCCTTGGCAACTGTGTGTGTGTGTGTGTGTGTGTGTGTGTGTGTGTGTGTGTGTGTGTGTGTGTGTGTGTGTGTGTGTGTGTGTGTGTGTGTGTGCATCTGTCTGTGTTGAGAGCAATGCTTTTTAGGGCAGTCGCACTCCCTACAATTGAAATGCTCTACTTTGGTAAGGCTGCTGATGTCATCCACCTAGAAATACATCTCTGGGAAGGTTGTACCCCAGTAATCTCAGTAATGCATGCCATAGCTGCATACTGCTGTTGTGTGATAAAATTGTTAGGGAAGAGTTCTAATCCCAGCCTAGGCAACTGTGTGTGTCTGTCTGTGTAGAGAGCAATCCTTTTTAGGGTAATCACACTCCCTACAATTGAAAAGCTCAACTTTGGTAAGGCTGCTGATGCCATCCACCTAGAAATACAACATTGGGAAGGTTGAATCCCAATAATCTCTGTGGCGTGAGCCTTAACTGCCTACTACTGTAGTGTGATAAAATAGGGAGAAGTTTGAATCCCAACCTTGGCAACTGTGTGTGTGTGTGTGTGTGTGTGTCTATCTGTCGAAAGGGCAATGCTTTTTAGGGCAGTTACACTCCCTATAATTGAAATGCTGTACTTTGTTAAGGCTGCTGATGTCATCCACCTAGAAATACATCTCTGGGAAGGCTGTACCCCAGTAATCTCTATAGCGTGCTATAACTGCGTACTACTATAGTGTGATAAAATAGTTAGGGAGAAGTTTGAATCTCAACCATGGCAACTATGTGTGTGTGTGTGTGTGTGTGTGTGTGTGTGTGTGTGTGTGTGTGTGTGTGTGTGTGTGTGTGTGTGTGTGTGTGTGTGTGTGTGTGTCTGTGTAGAGAGCAATGCTTTTTAGGGTAGTCACACTCCCTACAATTGAAATGCTCTACTTTGGTAAGGCTGCTGATCTCTGTAGCTCATGCCATAACTGCATACTGCTGTAGTGTGATAAAATAGTTAGGGAATAGTTCTAATCCCAGCCTTGGCAATTGTGTGTGTGTATGTGTGTGTGTGTGTGTGTGTGTGTGTGTGTGTGTGTGTGTGTGTGTGTGTGTGTGTGTGTGTGTGTGTGTGTGTGTGTGTGTGTGTGTGTGTGTGTGTGTGTGTGTGTGTGTGTGTGTGTGTGTGTGTGTGTGTGTGTGTGTGTGTGTGTGTCAGTCTGTCTGTGTAGGAAGCAATGCTTTTTAGGGTAGTCACACTCCCTTCAATTGAAATGCTCTACTTTGGTAAGGCTGCTGATGTCATCCACCTAGAAATACATCTCTGGGAAGGTTGCATCACAGTAATCTCTGTAGCTCATGCCATAACTGTGTACTGCTATTGTGAGGGAGGAGTTCTAATCTCAGCCTTGGCAACTGTGTGTGTGTGTGTGTGTGTGTGTGTGTGTGTGTGTGTGTGTGTGTGTGTGTGTGTGTGTGTGTGTGTGTGCGTGTGCATCTGTCTGTGTTGAGAGCAATGCTTTTTAGAGCAGTCGCACTCCCTACAATTGAAATGCTCTACTTTGGTAAGGCTGCTGATGTCATCCACCTAGAAATACATCTCTGGGAAGGTTGTACCCCAGTAATCTCAGTAATGCATGCCATAACTGCATACTGCTGTTGTGTGATAAAATTGTTAGGGAAGAGTTCTAATCCCAGCCTAGGCAACTGTGTGTGTCTGTCTGTGTAGAGAGCAATCCTTTTTAGGGTAATCACACTCCCTACAATTGAAAAGCTCAACTTTGGTAAGGCTGCTGATGCCATCCACCTAGAAATACAACATTGGGAAGGTTGAATCCCAATAATCTCTGTAGCGTGAGCCTTAACTGCCTACTACTGTAGTGTGATAAAATAGGGAGAAGTTTGAATCCCAACCTTGGCAACTGTGTGTGTGTGTGTCTATCTGTCGAAAGGGCAATGCTTTTTAGGGCAGTACCCCAGTAATATCTATAGCGTGTGCTATAACTGCGTACTACTATAGTGTGATAAAATAGTTAGGGAGAAGTTTGAATCTCAACCGTGGCAACTGTGTGTGTGTGTGTGTGTGTGTGTGTGTGTGTGTGTGTGTGTGTGTGTGTGTGTGTGTGTGTGTGTGTGTGTGTGTGTGTGTGTGTCTGTGTAGAGAGCAATGCTTTTTAGGGTAGTCACAATCCCTACAACTGAAATGCTCTACTTTGGTAAGGCTGCTGATGTCATCCACCTAGAAATACAACTCTGGGAAGGTTGTAGCCTAGTAATCTCTGGAGCATGTGCCATGACTGTGTACTGCTGTAGTGTGGTAAAATAGTTAGGGATGAGTTCTAATCCCAACCTTGGCAACTGTGTGTTTGTGTGTCTGTCTGTGTAGACAGCAATGCTTTTTAGGGTAGTCAAACTCCCTACAACTGAAATGCTCTATTTTGGTAAGGCTGCTGATGTCATCCACCTAGAAATACATCTCTGGGAGGGTTATAGCCCAGTTATCTCTGTAGCATGTCCTATAACTGTGTACTGATGTAGTATGATAAATTAGTTAGACAGGTGTTCTAATACCAGATATGGCAATTGTGTTTGTCTGTGTAGAGAGCAATGCTTTTTAGGGTAGTCACACTACATACAGTTCAAATGCTATACTTTGGTAATGCTGCTGATGTCATCCACCTAGAAATACATCTCCAGGAAGGATATAGCCCAGGAAGCTCTGTAGCATGTGCCATAACTGTGTATTATTGTAGTGTGATATAGAACTCTGGTATTGTTCTATTCCCACCCATCACAATTCTAGATGTTATGTGTGTGTTTCAATGTCTGTTTAGAGAGCAATGCATTTTTGGCTAGTCACACTCAGTACAATTCAAATGCCTTACTTTTCCAATCCTACTGATGTCATTCACTGTGAAATACACTTTTGGGGAAGGAGTTTTCCAGTAATCCCTGTGGTGTGTCCTGTAACAGCTTCATACAGCCATGTGATATAGACCTCTGTTAGGGGTTATATACCCACACATGTCAGTTGTGGATGCTTTGTGTGTGTTTCAATGTCTGTGTAGGGAGCAGTGCATTTTAGCCAAGCCACACTCACTACAAATTGAATGCCCCACTATGACAATCCTGCTGATGTCATTCACTGTGAAATACACCTTTGGGGAAGGAGATCTCCAATAATCCCCATGGTGCATCCTATAACAGCTTTATGCTGCAGTGTGATATAGACCCCTGTTAGGGGTTCTATACACACACACACATGTTAGTTGTGGATGTTTTGTGTGTGTTTCAATGTTTGTATAGGGAGCAGTGCATTTTAGCCTAGCCACACTCACTACAATTCAAATGCCCTACTTTGGCAATCCTGTTGATGTCATCCAATGTGAAATACACCTTTGGGGAAGGAATACTCCAGTAATGTCTGCAGAATGTACTATGACTGTGTATTGCTGTAGTGTATTAAAATAGCTAGGTAGGAATTCTAATCCCAGACATGACGTATATGTGTGTGTGTGTGTGTGTGTGTGTGTGTGTGTGTGTGTGTGTGTGTGTGTGTGTGTGTGTGTGTGTGTGTGTGTGTGTGTGTGTCTGTGTTTGTAACTCGTATTCTGTGGGGAGGTGGTTGTGAGTGTGTAACAACTGGGCCCAATGTGGAGCGGGTTTTGCAAACTTCTTATATGGTGGCCCTAGTATATATCACAATGTCCACCATACAGGGATAATAGATGTAAAATAGCCAAGAGGCTGGAGTGCAGATCCATACCCATACATGTGACATCAAGGCCAGGCAAACAAACTTAGCAACCATAGTATTAGCCAGACAACACTCTCAACCCATGCTTCATACACACACACTTGCCTAAGCAACAGCTGCTATGTTGGTAGTACACTGCATATTGCCCACTGATAGTAACTATGGAGTGATTGCAGTGGCCTACTGAAGGCATGGAACCCTGTCCATCTGTCCAATAGGCATGTACCTGCAGACAGTGCGCCTTCCCCATGTTCCCCACTGGACACCTGCAACACCTGTGGCCCTTCAAATGTGACCCACAAAGGACATACCATGCCTGAAAACATGCCCTGTATGGACAGATGCCACTGACACCAGTGAATGCCATTACAGGTGCCATAAAATATGACCCACAAAGGACATACCATGCCTGAAAACATTCCCTGTATGGACAGATGCCACTGACACCAGGGACTGGCATTAGCATGCTATCAATGTAGGTGCAAGGTAAAGCTGTTGTCCATTCCAGTTCCTGCAGCATGAGGCCAGGACTGGCACATCTGATGATAATCTGTGAACACAACAAAGCCCAGACACCCCAGGTACAGTTCCACATGTCACTGCACATGCATGTGTGAGTTGTGCACATCACAGACACTGTCCATGTCATGGACTAAGGAACACATACATACATTGCCCACATGCGTTAGTCACCCAGGTGACTGGATAGTGAATACAATACACACCTGTGTGGGCAATTCCAGAATCTACACCCCTGAGCCACAATGCAGACCATTGTCATGTGGCCTGATGCCAAGGTGTACCCATCACCTAGCCTTGTATAGCCATCTGGCACAGTTCACCACTACACACCCATGAATCAATGCACCCATGCATGTCAGTACTGACTTTGTGTGTGTGTGTGTGTGTGTGTGTGTGTGTGTGTGTGTGTGTGTGTGTGTGTGTGTGTGTGTGTGTGTGTGTGTTGTATGATGCGTATGTTCACATTCACACTCACTACAACCCCCATTGGCATACTGCAGCATGCTGTCTGATGTCAGACACCTCCCCATACACTTTGCCCATATAACCTCTGTTTGACGCCTGTGGTGCATGTGATACCTGCACAGTAATGTGCTGTGGCAATCTCACTAGTGATGGGTTGTATTCCTGGCCCTGCCAAGTGTGTCAATGTGTGTGCATCCCTGTGAAAATGTGGCTGTGTTGACGCTGGCACCTGTTCATGTGGACAGCCACGTGTACTACACCTACCGTATATTTACCATATCCCTGTTGCAGATGTCACTCACCATCACATATATGTTCTGAGGGCTCCACAACATGTAACCTATGTGGTGCATCCAGTAACTGCATAGAAATGTGATAGCACTACATAGTCATCAGGGGTTTGATACCCTGTGCTGGTAGGTGTGTGACAGAAACATGCTTAAGTTTTACTTTCCCACCCCGCCCTGACTTGTCTTTGCCTCTGTCTGCCTCTCTCACTCCCTTTCTCATGGATGTGGAAACCTACACCTGCTTTGCTTAGGCAGCAGCACTTGTATATTAAGTGATGCTCATGATCATCTGATGGTCTCTGCAAGAATTGCAACCCTCCCCTAACTGATTGCATGTGGAACAGTTGTGGTAGCATTCCCATAGCCAATTGCATGGAAACACACTCCAATATCTAGGAACATAGGTTCATAGGTTCATAGGTAGGTATTAGGCTATTGTCCCTAGGGCCTATACAAGTCTAGCCAAAAAGGTACCCTGGCTTTCGCCACCCAAGAAAATTATTTTCCTGTGCCCCTGTGAAGCAGAACCACAAAAATGATCCCCAGGGTGAATTTCCTAGTACCCATCTAATCATCAAGATTTTTCTTGAAGAGTGCTAATGAGGAGCTCTGTTTGACATAGATAGGTAGCCTGTTCCAGACTATGGGAAGTCTCTGGGACAGGAATCTATCCCTCCAACATGTTCTGTTTATTGCAGTGACAAGGTTTAGGTCCTTAGAGTGTGTAGCTCACATGGATTGGGATTTCTTTAAGTGGAGCATGTCCAACAGCTCTGGGTTTCACATAGCTTTGTATGTTAGGCAGAGATCGCCTCTGAGTAGGCGATATGCAATGAAGTAAAGCTGGAGTTTTTTGAGATGGTCTGCGTAAGGCACCTGTTTGAGGCCAGTAATCCTCTTTGTGAGGTATTTTTGCAGCATTTCCAGTTGTTGTAGATGTCTAGTGAGGTACATACCAAGAGGGGTGTTGTACTCTATAATGGGTCTAACGAGTGATGAGTAGAGGGGAACAATTACCTCTTTTTTTCTGGATGAGAAACTTTTTGTGATGAGGTGTGCCATGTAGAAGGATTTCCTGACCACTGTGGCAATGTGATTTTCAAAGGAGAGACTACTGTCCACCTGTGTCCCAAGGTCTCTTATCACACTTTCAGTGTTAAGTAGACTACCGCCTATGTGGTAGTTCATGGGTACAGAGTTTTTACCAAAGGGGATGACAATTCACTTTTTGGCGTTGAGCTTGAGACAATGGCTTTGACACCAGGCATCTGTCTCAGCGAGGCCCTTTTGTAGGATGTCCACATCATTAGGAGCTTCGATTATGGATCCTAGTTTGCAGTCATCTGCAAATTTAGTTAGCCAAAGACCTTCTGTGTTAGCCTGTACTTCAGAGAAGTAGATACCAAACAGGAGATGACCCAGGACTAAACCCTGTGGTACTCCAGTCTGATTTGGAGTCTGCTACTTTCACAGTGTGGGTTCTGTCAGTAAGCCAATTGGCAACCCATCTTGTGACATAGGAATTCATACCTAGTTTAGTGAGTTTATCTATATTTCCAGTGTGGGGGGATGGTGTTGAATGCCTTGGCAAGATCTAGATAGGCTGTGTGAACTACCTTACCCTCATCTATGGCTTTGGTGACTACTTCAAAGAAGTCTATCAGGCTTAGGAGACATGATCTGCCTTTTACAAATGGGAACTGTGTGGGGTCCAGAGTTTGGAGATCTCCAATGTCTTTGTTTATGAGTTCCATGATGATACATTCCATGGCCTTGCAGACCAGGCTCATCAGGCTAATGGGGTGGTAGTTCCCAGGGTCTGTTGTGGCCCCCCTTTGTGAAGTGGGATAACCATCGTGGTACGCCATTCAATGGGCACAAAGCCTGAGGTGAGGCTATGATTGAACATGGTACTTAGGTGGGGTGCCAGTTCATTCTGTAGTTCATGTAGAAGGCAGCCTCAGATATTGTCAGGTCCCAAGGATGCTGTGTTCTTGCATTTGGAGAGTGAGGTTTTTACCTGTGCAGCAGTGATTACAGGAACTTTGCATTCTTCCCGTATAAAGATGGGCCCTTTAGGGGGTGAGAGGGGGGGCTAAAGTTAGCACTGAACCTATCTGCCAGGATGTTGGCAATATCAGTTGGCTCTGTATATTTAGTGTCATTGTGCATTAACTCAGAGCAGATCTGAGTGTTGCCATTGAGATTCTTGACATAGCTATAGAATGCTTTGTGGCTGTCTTTAGAATCAGTGGCGATTTTTTTTTTCATAACTAGCTTTGGAGGATTTTATGAGGGATCTCAGCTTCTTACTGAGGCTGACCAGGGAGTTCCTCCAATCGTGGGATTTTACTCTTTTTTGCAACAGTTTCTTTCTTCTGTTGTAGAGTTTGTTTATGGCAGAAGACTACCAGATTGGCTTCCTTTGTTTGGAGGATAGCATCTTGGTTCTGTTAGGGATAGCATGATCCATGCACTCGTGTAAGTGCTTATAAAGTGCATTTGTGTAGGATTCAGCAGTCATACCACTATTATCCATCTGCATGGGTGTTGTGAAGTTTGCCACTTCTGTCCTAAGAAGCGTGAAGTTGGCTTTGGAGAAAATTTTTACGGTTATTTTCCTAATGGAGGTGGGAGCAGGATGTGGATGTCTAGGGTGATTAGCTTGTGGCCAGATCTGACCAACGAGGAGCTGACCTCTGGTGTGGAACACCAGTCACGCATGTTCGTGATGACCAGGTCTAGGATATTGCTGCCCCTGGTGGGGATGTGGATAAATTGATCCAAGGCATTGGAATTGATGATTTCCAGAAAATGTTGAGCGAAAGAGTTGATACATGAGTAGTTTTCCCAGTTAATGGTAGGGTAGTTGAAATCACCCATTATTAGAGTGTTGGGTTATACCTTAATATTTTTCAGTGTAGCAAGAAAAGAGGAGTGGGAATCCTGGGGCATGGTAGGGGGTCTGTAGCAAGCTACAATCTGGATTGTGGTTTTGCTAAGAGTTAGTTAAACTTGGATAATCTCGGATGCATTATGCTGAGCAACTAGCTTGGAGGTGTGGATATCCTTAATGAATAAGGACTCGCCTCCACCTTTAGTGTTTCGGTCCGGGTTTAGTGGCCAAAAGGTGTGGTATGAATTATAGCCTGGTAATGCAGGGGTGCTCTCTGGAGCTTTGAACCAGGTCTCTGTCACTGCACAGATGTCAATGTTCTCCATTTTAAGGAGTGCCTCGAGTGAGTGCATTTTGAAGTTTAGACTTCTAGCATTGAGTAGCATTACCCTCAGATTTTGCTTGCTTGTACCTGTTACGGTGGTGAATTTGTCATTTGAACCTTTCCTAAAAAAGGCACTATAGGGGTGGCAAGAGCCTTTGCCAGGATCTGGAATCCCAAGGGTGACAGGTGCAGGCCATCTCTGGCAAAGCAGCGTGGTCTGTCGATCATGTCATCCCAGGCAGACAGATACTGGATTACCTTAGAATGACACCAAAAGCTTAGCCAATTGTTAAAGTCAATCATTTTGTCCTTGTACTGTGGTGTCATTCTGGGTGATGGCAGGATGCTACTCAGGGCTAGGGTCATACCTGCCTGGGCTACAAGATCGGAGAGCTCCTCCATGTCTCTTTTCATGTAGTCCAGGGAGGTACGTCTCAGGTCATTCACACCAAAATGGACAATGACAGAGTCATATTTGTACTTGTTGTGGAGTGAACTGAGTGCGTGCGTTATGTGGTGGATCCTGGCACTTGACAGGCAGCTGACAATAACTTTTTCCTTGTTTAGCCTGGTGAGTGGAACATCAGTGTGCCTGACTATAGAGTCACCTATGACTAGAGTGTTGGGTACATCATGCCTTATGGGCTGTAGTTGAGGGGCACACTGAGTATGTGAGCTATGTGTCATTTGGGTTGTGTTGGGGGTGGAGGTTGCTTGCATTTCTGCTTTGGAGGTCTCTGTTGTTTGGGCAGGTTATTACTGAAAGCCTCTGTGAATGTAGGTGTGTGTTTTGTGCTTCTGTGTGTGTGTTTTGGTGGTGTAGGTTTTGAGGGACTATGTGATGAGTGTGGTGCAGTGCAAGTGTTTACCTTCTCCTCTTGACTGTCTAGTCCAGTCTTTGGTGAAGAGAGCTTTGCTTCCAGTTTGGCTATATAAGTGCATCTCTCACAGGTCGTAGTGTTGGGTGGTAGGAGGAGAGGGTTGTCTGTGTACATGAGGCAATTGCTGCATTGTCCCAAGATGCCCAGATTCATCAGGTAGACAGGAGAAAACACCGGGAGCTGACCTTTAGACATGCCTGAATAGGTGCTTATTTATTAAGTACTAAAACCTGCTTTCCCCTAGACAAGTGAGGAAAGTTGAGTGTTGTAGTAATTTGTAACTTATTTACTCCTTACAATGAGTTCTGAACAAGTGCTGAGCTCAAAGAAACAGATTTGAGTGCTAAAACTTAAAAGCTGGCTAGTTGCAAGGGAAAATTTGAAGAACAGACTTTATGGTGCCAGGAATAGTTTAACCGTAGTTAAGTGGGAGGGGGGGCTCAGGAGCTCACAACCAGTCCTGGACACAGCAAATCCGTATCTGGACAAGACCTGCCACGGGAAAGGAAGGAAGCAAGCTTAGAATTTTTTTTTTCAGTAAAAGTGGAACTGGAGAAAGCTGGAACAGAAGTTAATTCAACATTAAGAATCTGAGTGGGTTGGCCTTCACAAATGTTCTCTATTAGAGCAAATGAACTAATGACACTAGACTGGGAGGAGTGTCACAGATCAAATATACAGTATGAGCGGGCAACTGCAAAGCCACCAAGTATAAGAACGCCACAACACTAGGGAGGGTGGGTGGGAAAAATTATAGTTCCTAGCTGTAGCCACTAAATGAAAGTTTTATACAGATCAAGTCGCAAAAGCAGACTCTAAAGAATGCTTTTAACTGTAAACAGACAATTATAGTAATGCGCACTATTACAGTTCCTAGCTGTAGAACACAGAAACCGCAAAAAATCAAAAATGCACAGAAGAGCTCAGATAGAGAACTCACAAAAAGAAAATACAACTCTCAGCATGAAAAAGCAGTTTATAGTTAAGTAATTCAGTAAACATGCAATTAGAGTAATGAAACAGTATCTAGCAATGAAATACACAGTTAAAACAGTATAAAACAGTACATAAATGCAGTGAAACAATAAAAAAGCTTTATAACAGTGCCAAATGTAGTAGATTAACTGTATAGCACAATTATAAGCATTTCAGAAGTGCAGTTCAGGGAAATAAGTGCAAGAAATAACTTATCCTGCTCTTGGAATCATGAAATTTCCACTTAGTTTCAGTAATGCAATGCAATCCACAGCCTGAGCAATACAAGCACAACTTTTTCTAGACACAGGGTTTATATACCAGTAAGAATGGAAGAGTTTGAAGCTCAAATTACTACTCAGCCCCTGCTATTACCCAATCACTTGTACTATAGGTCAGGAGGCCTTGTTACTCTCAATAATAATGAAGACAATCAGCAGAAAATGGCTGCCAGAAACACAGGAAACTCAAACAAAACTACCAGCCTAGACAATAGGCCTCTATCAAGATTATGCCACCTGAGCAGAAAACAGAAATCTCACTTTAAAAGTATAGAAAGAACACACACAAAGAGAAAATACAAGTGTCAGTATGAAAAAGCAGTTTACAATGTAGCAATTAAATAAAAATGCAATTATAGTAATGTACACTATTACAGTTCCTAGCTGTAGCCACTAAATGAAAGTTTTAAACAACAGATCAGGGAGCAAAAGCAGACTCTAGAGAAATCTTTTAACAGTAAACAGACAATTATAGTAATGTACACTATTACAGTTCCTAGTTGTAGAACGCAGAAACCTCAAAAAATCAAAAATGCACAGAAAAGCTCAGATAGAGCACTCACAAACAGAAAATACAACTCTCAGTATGAAAAATCAGTTTACAGTTAAGTAATTCAGTAAACATGCAATTAGAGTAACGAAACAGTATCTAGCAATGAAAAATACAGTTAAAACAGAATAAAACAGTACATAAATACAGTGAAACAATAAAAAGGGTTATAGCAATGCAAAATGTAGTAGATCAACTGTATAGCACAATTATAAGCATTTCAGAAGTGCAGTTCAGGGAAATAAGTGTAAGAAATAACTTATCCTGCTCTTGGAGTCATAAGAAATTTCCACTTAGTTTCAGTAATGCAATGCAATCCACAGCCTGAGCAATACAAGCCGCACCACATTGTGTTGGTGTTGGCCCTTTTCATTCACTGTGAGTAGGAAATAGATCTGTTGCTTGGCAAACAGCATCTCAGATGGATTAGGGATTTACCTCTAACAACATACACTGTGGAAACAGGGCAACACACAGGAGGGGGATGTGCCTGACCTGACTACAGACTGTAAGTGCTGCTATACTGCATTTGGAGTAATGTTGGTTTAACAGTGTGTGTGTGTGGATATGACTGTCCTACATGTTTTAATACCTGCCATGTCAGTTCTATGTTTATGAGGAATCCCCATCTGTAGAGTCATCTGCAGACTGGGCAGTGTGTTGTGCCTTTGGTGTCATGTGTTACCCAAAGATCATGTGTCTGTGAACTGCAGAAGGTAGAGTGAGGATTGCAGTCTGTAGATGGTGAAAGCCATGACAGTTACTGACTTCATATCTCTCATAGGACATATGTTGCAACAAACCCTGTTACAACAGTAAATGTATGAGGTTATCACAGCAATGTGTCAATATTATTCCTGTGCATGTGTTTTCAGCCACAACTCTGTCAACCTTTGTTCATATGTCATGCATTAAGAGGTGCATATGTGCTGTACACCATAATTAGTGTCATCATATCTGATAACAAGCCAGTGAGATATCAGACTGCTACACAGGTTATATAGAGTAGGGGTTATATTTGATGACATAACCTGGACATTCTGTGGTTGTTTGTACAGTACTGATGTCTGTGTACTTATGCTGAATGTTGACAGTGTTTGTATTGTTAATATATACTTTGGCCTGTGTATAGACTGTGATAGATGTCATTGTTCTAGGTCCCATCTTATCTGATGTTACGTGCTGCTCCACTGTATGTTAGTGTATTGGCATACATGTTTGTAGGGCCATACACAAACATGTCCCATACCACAGACAGGCATCAGACCAAACTGTGTAGCAGCCCAGTATGTGTAGGGTTAGTCTGTGAGTGGCACATATGAGGAAGGCGTTGAACAGATAGTCCATATACTGCAATATTATGCTATCTTACCATATGTGGCTATGGCTGTGTTCACATTGGTTGTGGTTATGCACTTTCACACAGGTGTATCTTACTCTGTGCTGTGACATGCCTGTAGAGCCTGACATATATGCAGGTACATGTGCATTCCCTCATAGGAGATGTAGGCTAGTGTTGAGCCAGTCTGCCTGTAGCCTGCACAGTACATTGTTACATGCCTAGCAGCTTAGTGTACTTACCCAGTGAGATGTCATGTCCAGATACTTGCTAGATGTACTGCTGCCAGGCATCCCTTAACAGTCATGTATGTCAGACAGAGCAGTGGGATGATGTACAGATGTACGTCAATATCTAGTGGGTAGTATGTGGCCATGGCAGGCCTGTACCAGCAGTTATTATGTGTCAAAACAGACAGGGGTGTGTGAATGAATAAATTATGGTGGCAAATGTATACTAGTTGTTATGTGTTATACCCATCTACATGGCTGTTAACATCCATATTGTCAGGCATGGTCCACATGTTTTGCACTAAGGGGTTTTGTGTATACCTCTGGACTGTACAGGGTGTGTCAGAATGTCCACATACATTGGCCAATATCTCTGCTGCAGTCCACAGGGGCATTACGTGCTAGCAGCGGTAATGTACTATGATGTCTTTAGGATGTCTATCAGTAGCCAATGACACACATGTGAAAAGCAGGTGTGACCTCCCACATACACCATGTCTGTGAAGACAATCCCAATTACAGTAGCAATAGTCTACTAATATACCTGCTTTACATACCTGACATCCCCTTGCACTACAAAGTTGAGACTATAGGGGCTAGGGTAGGGCTACACTCCATATTCAGGACATATGGTGAAAATATATGTACATATAATTATCCAGATATCTATATATATAATTACACATATACATATCGACATATATAGATGGGTATGTATATGTACATAGATATAATATACACACCCAGATATATACATATACAGAGCAATATATGTCTACACATATACAGATAGGGATATATATGCACATATAGGTATGGACATCTACAGGTTTATTGACAGTAGTAGGTATACCAGAATAGATATGTATGCACATATAGTAATATATATATATATATATATATATATATATATATATATATATATATATATACCAGCATAACTAGGCATATATGTACACATAGGATGTGCATACATATATAGCTATATACACATATATCTATATATACATATACATAAACCTATATATACACATATGTATATATTTGTATACATATGTACATACGAAGAGATGTAGACATGGCCATATATATGTAACACTAAACAGATGTGTATATAGACATATGTATGAGTATACATGTGTATATACATGTAGACATATATACACCTATGATATGTATACAACCATATTCCTGTCATGAGTAAATGTCATGGTTGTGTATACCCTCCCAGATGGATCTCACCATATGTATCTTGTATGTGCACATGATGATAAAACAACATATGTGATGCAAGAGTCATATTAATAACAAGGACTACACAAATTAAGAACTAAAGGCAATTGTACAATACTACTCAATATGTGTATTGACAGCTATATTGGTAAAACAACAGCTGTCTCCACAGTGGTCATGATGTCGTGGTTAAGTGCTGTGACTTCAGTGTAAGGGGTCCTGAGTTCAAGTCCTGTAAGGGTTGTTCATTCTGTTGTTGGGCAGAACAAGGACTGTCAGATACAGAGTGGTTAAGGCAGTTTTGAGCAGCTTTAAGTGGGTTTGCATGCGTTTCCTCAAAACTAAACAGTGCTAAGCTATGGGTAAACGTACGGGCACTTACACAGTGTAGGCAGTGCTTACCAGTGGGCAAATCAGCTAAGCTGTTATATTGCAGCAATGTTGATACTTGCTAAGCATAGCTTAGCCCTGGTAACCAGGACACACAACCCAGCCTGAATACCTGTAATAAGTGTATGTAATGCCATGTACAATACATGCACCTATATGTTGTCATTACAGTAGCAAGGGGTGTGAGTGTCATGTGTGGGACACAGACATATATAAGGCCTGTACAGCACTGTTATCCATGTGGATGTGTGACATACAGTTGTAGTAGCCCTGGGTATGTGCATTGACACTGGCATGTAGTGTATCATGGCAGTACTATTGCTGACAGTGCTAATTCAGGAATGAGCAGAATGCTTAATGTAGTACTGACAACAGGCACACCTGTGATCATGGCTGGTCACTGACACCTCCCTTTTGTATCCCTGGTGTGTGAGCTGTGTCACAGTATATATCCCTTACTGGTCTGTCAACACACTCATGCTACTGTATAGCTACCTGCCAAGCTGATGACTGTCAGTCCCTGTACAAATGTGCAGATGGCAGGTATCCAGCTGGGATATGTACAGGCAACCTACGGTTGATTGACACCCTACTACGCATGTGGCACATGCATGAGATGCATATCCCTGTAGTACCAATATTGGGGTATACTATGGGTAGTATCACAGTCATGGCTAATGTGTGATGGTGTGTATGGCAGAGTGTCATCATGGGTTTCAGGGAGTACAATATCCAGTGGGGGATGTGGGTGCTGTGTACACTATTACACCAAGGTACACCAGGTATATGTCCCATGTACCATGTTATGGTTACCACTGTCACCATCAATCATACAGGTAACTGTTACCACAATCCAAGCCAGTTATGCATCTGATGTGTGCAGCCTACCTATAACACATTGGAGACATGGTCAAGGTAGTTAGCAGTGATAGGACCTGGTATCTCAGATGTGTGTCTGGCTGTAATGTGTCTGTAAATGTGTATATGACGGTATGTCACACTACATATCATCCAAATACACACATTGCATCCCCCATTAGCATACTGTACATGCTGGGGGATGTTTTGCATGTACCATGTAACCTGGGACACACCTCACCCTAAATGCTGTGCGGTGTGTGCACTGTAAGCCACACATGTCAGTATCACAACATAGCTAGGTATGGATCTAGTCCCAGTGTTGGCAAGTAACAGTGTGTGTGCATGTGGATGGGTCTACATCAGGTTGCAGGGTATACAGCAGGCCACCTGTCCATGTCACACAGGCAATAACTGGTATAGTAACCTGTGAAATGTGTTTGACTGTACCTCAGATATGTCATAGCCATGGTGTCAGCACAGTGACATACCCCTTTGTGCAATATGACTGCAGACCATCCTTGTGCTGACACATGTACACCTACTACACACATGGATAACATTATAGAGACCGCGGTCAACCAGTGTTACTAACAGCTATAATGCATCATTGCTGGATGGCTACACTACCTGCCAACTATGCCTCACACTCTACTCCCTACAACATGTTACACTGCAGGACTGTGGTACACTGTTGTGCAGTCACAGTGTGCATCAAAACCATATCAGCCTGACCCTGTATTGATGGCATGGATGACAGGGATGGGGCAGAGGTATCATCACATGCACAGGGCATCCTAGTGCTGACACATGTACACCTACAACACAATTGGATAACATTATAGAGACCACAACCAACCAGTGTTACTAACAGCTATAAGGCATCATTGCTGGATGGCTACATTACCTGCCAAATATGCCTCACACTCTACTCCCTACAACATATTACACTGCAGGACTGTGGTACACTGTTGTACACTCACCGTCTGCATCAGAACCATATCAGCCTGTCCCTGCATTGATGGTATGGATGACAGGGATGGGGCACAGGTATCATCATATGCATAGGGCATCATAGTGCTGACACATGTACACCTACAACACAATTGGATAACATTATAGAGACCACAACCAACCAGTGTTACTAACAGCTATAAGGCATCATTGCTGGGTGGCTACACTACCTGCCAAATATGCCTCACACTCTACTCCCTACAACATGTTACACTGCAGGACTGTGGTACACTGTTGTACACTCACCGTCTGCATCAGAACCATATCAGCCTGTCCCTGCATCGATGGTATGGATGAAAGGGATGGGGCACAGGTATCATCATATGCATAGGGCATCCTAGTGCTGACACATGTACACCTACAACACAATTGGATAACATTATAGAGACCACAACCAACCAGTGTTACCAACAGCTATAAGGCATCATTGCTGGATGGCTACACTGCCTGCCAAATATGCCTCACACTCCACTCCCTACAACATGTTACACTGCAGGACTGTGGTACACTGTTGTACACTCACCGTCTGCATCAGAACCATATCAGCCTGTCCCTGCATCGATGGTATGGATGAAAGGGATGGGGCACAGGTATCATCATATGCATAGGGCATCCTAGTGCTGATAAATGTACACCTACAACACAATTGGATAACATTATAGAGACCACAACCAACCAGTGTTACCAACAGCTATAAGGCATCATTGCTGGATGGCTACACTGCCTGCCAAATATGCCTCACACTCTACTCCCTACAACATGTTACACTGCAAGACTGTGGTACACTGTTGTACAGTCACCATGTGCATCAGAACCATATCAGCCTGTCCCTGCATCAGTGGTATGGATGACAGGGATGGGGCACAGGTATCACCATATGCACAGGGTGTGGTGTTGGTTTGCCAGACGCTGAGGGTGGGCCATACATTTGACACCATGTGTGTGGGTGAGGGGTGTACTCTGGGGAGCTAGCCAAGGTGATGTGGTGTGTGTAGGTATTGGGTTGCTCTAGGTGTGTTTACATAGTGTGTGGGTATGCATGCACACAGTTCTGCCATGTGACTGCTCTACAGAGGTGTTTATGGACAGCTACAGACCATACCTGGCAGGGTGTGCAGTTCAATGCCTCTGGCCATGGACACGTAGATTTGCCTGCCAGGGCTTCCACTGCTGCTGCCACTATGGGAGCCCCTTGGTCTCCTAGCCCATCCACATTGACTGCCAGCTGTTGGCATTGCTGGCCCAAATCCATGCAGGCGTCACCACATCCCCACCAGACTTTGAAGCACGGCCACACCACAGCCGATGAGGGCCATCACCTCATCATGTCGTCCATCCATGTGCTTGGTATAAGCATGGATGTTACCAGACAGTTCATGGAGGTTGTCACTTACAGATGCGAGAGCAGCCCTCTGCAGCCTAAGGCCCTGTCTAGTGTAATGGTCAATATGTGCCTGCGCTGCCATTACAGCCTGAAGCATGCTTCTGCTGGTAACAGCTATATCGCCTCTGCTGGGGGCATTATGTCCAGCGGCCCTACCATGAGCACCCTGGGACATCTGCCTAAGTGGCAGCCTACAGGACATCTGGCTATGCCTGCTGTGACTGGACACAGTAGGCATGGTTACCACACTTTTCTATGCACTGCCACTGAACATCAACTGTCCCTCTGCTATGGCCACTGGTGATGGGGTGGGTATAGGCACTGAAACTGTGTGCAGGGGTGGGGTGGCTAAAAGGGGGCTGTCAAATATTGGTGCAGTGTCAGCCCCTGACAACCCCACCTGTGCCTCAGCATTATTATCATCATCATCATCGGTGTCTGTATGGACACCTACATCAAATTTCTTGCAGGAAGGAACCTGACCACCTCACCACCTGTGGGGGAAAATAATAAATGCACTTTAAAAACCTGTACAGCATTGCCTAATAGTACACACACACACACACACACACACACATACACACACACACACACACACACACACACACACACACACACACACACACACACACACACACACACACACACACACACACAAACACCTCTGTAATACCTACCTGTCCATGGCTTTACAGACAGTCCTATGTATATGTCCATGTGTTACCCCATCCTGCATCACAGTTGTTAACATACACACAGTGATACCACTCATTAACATCACAGTCCTCTAAATGCCCACACAAGCAGCCACAACACAAGGCCTGTCGCTACTTTACCTGCCTGACCTGTGTGCAGTGGATTTACATGGACTCACTACTGTCATTTGGTATGCACCCTCTGTATGGCCAGAAATGATGTGCATGGCCCCTATATGTTTGGGCTGGTATGTTGTATCCATAATACCTCCCACTGATGTGTCATGTGTATGTAATGCTCAGTACATGCCAGATATGCTGCTCCGTCAGCCCATTATGTGACACCTGTAATATTTGGATACACTCCCTGGTGTTGACTATTATATCCCCAATGCATCTGTAGAGCTGCATATGTGGGTTGTAGGTGATCTCTCTACTGACTACGATATTAAGTGTGTACCTGGAGTCTACCTTCCCTCTGGATGCCTGTTCCATGCTACAGACCATATTATACGATTTGCTGTCCTGTGATTACACACATGACAGGTATTCCTGTTGTGTAATGTGGCAGTCCATGTCCATGTACTGCACAGTCCCAAAGGGGGGTACTGCAGTATGAACACACCATAATCACACATGTGCATACATGGCCACACACACAAACATACACATGCACACATGCATCATACATGCATCTACCTCCCTCCACTTCACCAGAGTGACCCTGCAGGCAAACTAACTAACCACCAGGATGCGCACACACACACACACACACACACACACACACGCACACACGCACACACACGCACACACACACACACACACACACACACACACACACACACACACACACACACACACACACACACACACACACAGGTGAGGTTGCACAATGATAGTACATGCATTCCTCCTATTACCCATCTACCAACATGCAGAACATATGGTACAGAACAGCATGCAGTTCAGCTATAGTCAATCCATGATAGCAAAAGTATACATGTGTGTGATGCATGTGCTGTGTCACTAGGTGATGCCCTTTCCCCTGGATACCACTGTACCCATGTACACAGTATTGCTGTGCACCTGTTCTGCACCCTGCCATGTACTGTACACCACAACTCACAGGTGTACAACCCATTGCAGAATGTGTAGTACTGTGTTAGTTATGTCAGCTTTACTTCTCACAGCCCCTATGTTTTTCAGCAACACATACATGGGATGATATGTGGACTGTTGTCATTGGTGAATGCCTGATGCCTGATTTACCGCTGTCAGCATCAACAGACCATGTATGACCACTGCAATACTCTTACACTGACAACCATCAGAGCATACAGTGGCTATGGGGGTGTACACACCTTTATTAATTTTACACACACATCGTTGATCTGCCATGTGACCACATCACCGCATACCTTAGCAGTACATAAGCCTGGTATGTGACATATGTCCTGTACTGTCACATGCAGTGTCTACAGATTGTGTTAGGTGTGCGGCTGCTGACCGCAATGCATACACACCATTTGGGCATATGTGTGTACACCCTTATCATGACGGTTTATCACAAATCTTGTTGTGTGTACTACAGCAGTCTCTGCTCATGGCAGGGGTATACCAACGTGGGCCATCTGCATTTGCCAGTGTATGTTCAGTCTGCCCTGCACATGTCCCCCTATTCTGCATGATTGCAAGGTCTACTTATGTGCACATCTCATGGTGTTCACACAATGCCATCACTATTGCTGTCTGGGCAGGGTTACGGCTACCACAGGTCCTGAACCTGACTATGTGCAGATAGAGCCATTCCTACCATCCTTAGGATCCCTGCTGCAGTGCACTGGTGTATCATGCTGAGAACCCCCCTCAGCTTTTATGCAGATGCATGACAGGTAAGCCCTACACATTTGTGTCACTTTGCAGTGTCCCATACACTGAACACCACATGTTGCAGCCTAGACCCAGCTGATAATGTGGACTACTGTATTACCTTTTGCCATAGCGTAGCTCTGCAGCAGTTGGCATTGTCCTACAGGTATATACACTGGTGTTGCACTGTATATGGGTGTTGTTCAGAACATGTCACTACTGTAGGCCATGTCTACCAACAGTATGTTACTCCCTGTGGACACATTCCACAATGACAGGACGTTAGTTATCATGCAGGTTTATGACATACTCTTCCAATACCCCATCATGGTCGCCCCTGTGAGACCGTGCATTTCACAGCAACAGTACATGCACATGTACAGCATTCATTCAGGGTAGGTGTGTTAGAAGTGTGCATGGAATATACCATCACCATTACATGCCCGGTGTGTTGGCATGCATCTACATAAAACATACTCACCAGCTACAGGCTGCTACCTTGTTGTTATCCCGGAGGGACCTACATAAGAGAGTGAGAGATGCAATGTCAGTGGCTACATCTGTGACACTGCTACAGGCTGGGTACAGTACTACCATACATCAATGGCAAATTCCCACAATACTACCATATCTGGACATCTGTTTATCACTACAATGTAACAACACAATATATCTATGACATATCAGCTATGCATGATCTACCTGTACCAATGTGGATGTTTACACAACAGTGGTCTACTGATGTGCCCTGTGTCCTTACCTGCACACTCCTTGGCTGGTGTGTGGGTGACACCCACCTCCACAAAGGGGTCCAGTGGTTGTTGGTGGTCCAGACGGGCATGTGCCACGAGGCTGGCCAGGAGCTCCTCCACATGTGTAAGGGGGGGGTGGATGGCATGCCCCCCCTGTGGCGAAGTGATCCCCCGAACTGCAGCAGTATGCTGACGGGCATTGCTAAGCAGGTCAGTACAATGATGCTGGACCTGCCCATAACTGCAGTTGTGCAGTTCGACATCATTGACCCTGTAGACTAGGTCGTTCCACAAGACGGTCCACTCCTGCTGTTCATGTGTGTGCCTACCAAACAGCAGCAGATAGTGCTGGATTATGTGTGTTATCATCACGTCATTCTCAGCACTGGGAAAGGTGGGCAACCATGCATGTGCCATGTTGGCTGAAAGACATAAAGATGGAAATAGGTCTGAGCAACTCATACGGCAAGGTTACCACAGTTCGTAATACACATCTCTGTCACCCCCCACCATATCTGCTTCAACAGGCTGTACACACAACTCATTAGATATGGCTACAGCTTAACTACCATTTGGACAGATTTTGTATTGTACCTCACCTTCTGCTATGTGATTTTAGCCATGTCCCCTGTGTGGACACTATCATTGCTGGCCTATTACAGACTATTCACCTGCATGCCATTGTCAGGGCTGCTATGGTTACGTATATGCCAGTGGTATGGCTGCACTGAGATTGCTGCACATCTGACAGTCTGTGTTATTGGGGATATATATGCATGCTGTTTGACATGTACCGGGATTGTGTAGACTATTACTACCAACCAATGTTCTATAACAGTGACACAATAACATGTATATGTCCTATTCGCCAGCTGATCCACCTCTCCACACCCATCTGCCCATGATACCTTGCCACATCACATGTGTGTCCCAATCTGGGGCCTCCTCATGTACTGTTACAACAATACCATCAGATGGAACCTCCCAGGGGATGTTGTCCCCTCCTCAGGGCACACACAGACATGTTCCTGTCCCCTGAGCTCAGGTCTAGGGTCTGTTCCATACCGGGCTCCACAGACACATGACAGATGTGCTACATCAGTCTGAGGCACCCAGTACACATTCACATGGCCAATATGCCCCTCCTGCTTAGCCTGCAAACCAGGCACCTTCAGAATGTGGACTGCTGTTGTGAGTGGCAGTAGGTTCATAGGTTCATAGGTTAGTACTAGGCTAACTGCCCTTTTGGGATATTTGAAGCCTAGCCAGTTATCCCATGTGAGAATCAAACCCTGCATCTTGTGTTTTTAAGGTAAACACCTTAACAATTATGTCATAGATATCATTATAGATATCATCATAGATTAGCACTAGGCTAACTGCCCTTGCAAGTCATTTTAAGCCTAGCCAATTATCCCTTGTGAGACTCAAACCCTGCACCTTGTGTTTGTAAGACAAACACCTTACCCATTAGGCCACCCTCCTAACCCTGTGGGAGGCTTGTTCCCATTGTGCCCATATTGGGGACCATGGGGCATCCACATCACAGGCCACACACACACCATCCACGGAGTTTACCCAACACGTGTCACATACCACCCCTGTAGACTGTCCTCTATATCTACCAATCCTGACCACATCCACATGTGTACCTGCCATACTTTCCCATATTCCCATTGCATACTTCACAGACGGGGCAATGTGGTGCCAAGAAGGGACTAACATGTGACATATCCATCCATGGTGCACACACTGCCAGCTGTAGATATCTATGTGTATTGCTATGTGTGCTGCTGCCTTGCACATAGCCCACATAACTGTAGTAGTGATATAGGGGACATGTCTTTACATACATATATGTTTGTGCGTGTGTTTGTACATATGTAGACATGTGCATATAGGTATATATCTATATATGCGTAACTATATGTGATGTCATATATGTGCACATATATATGTCTACACACGTGTATGTATATTTCTGGACATACATGCTGATATACATATATATCCTTATATATTATATATGTGACATATGTACACATATGCATACCTATATGTAGGGTACATTCAGACATAAGCTCCACAATCTCACAACACCTTCCTGCACAGCTGCACTGTTCGGCCTTGCGACAACACACACAGGTGCCACATATGGTCATGGCCTGACATTAGTGGGGTATATGTGGGACCTGATTGCAGGTAACCCTATAACACACCTATGGCATTCTGGCAAGCTACATTACAGATTGACCTGAGTATCCTGCCAGTGGTGGGCCGTAGCTCCCACATGTCCATCATAATGGCATTACTTCCAACCCCAACTATTGGCCACATAATATACATACTTCCCTTTACACAACACACACTATGATGGCTTACATCTTGTCTGTCAGTGCTGACCTGCACAGTTAACAGCTATGGCCCACTACCTACAGGGACAGACACTATTGTCCATAGCAGTTGTTCTGTTGACATCATCACAACAACACCTGATAGCACATATAACTCATTCCACATCATCTATCCCATTATGATGGACCAGGTACTACATTCTAATACATGTACATATACTTCACGCATCTCTCTCTCTCTCTCTCTCTCTCTCTCTCCGATTGCAGCCTGGCTTTAGTAGGTGATGCACTTGATCAGGTGATGGCCTCTGCACCAATCAGTGTCTTACACTTGCTAACTGCATGCAGCTTGCTGTGCACTTCCAATTACCACTGTCATGACAGCCACCTACTATAAATCCCTACATCATGAGGGCATGGTCCCTTTACCTTTCCTGTGTGATGAATATTCTTCCTGTGTGTGAGCATCAGTGTTACAGACAGCAGATAGCAATACCTCTTACAGGAGAACTGTCACACTCAGGCCAGCTACATATTTGTAGGACGTTCCAGAACTACAGACAGAGTGTGGGTAGAGTTGTGTAATGCTTTGTATAGTACTGGTGTTACAGGGTATGTGTGTGTACATACTAGTTTACCTTGGAATGCAGTCTGTCTGCATAGCTCTCAACTGTGGGCCTATCCTCTTGGTGGCCAGAGGTGTGCCTATCATGTTTTGTCTGTCCACCACACAGGTCCTTTGTCAGATATTTCACTAGCAGTGTATGCTTTGAGTGCTATCAGTACATAGCTACATCCATTTATGTTTCTAACCTCAATTCCCTGACTAAGGGTATGTTACAGACTATCCTGTAACACCAGCAACTTGCTTAGTGCATGGAAACAGTTTTCCATATATGGGCCTGTGTTCCAGCCTTTGGCCTCTACCTACATACCAAGCTTTCCACATATGACATGCTGTCAGGGTTTGTTCTGTAGTGGGCTATGAATATATCTCACTGCTATTGTTGCCATCAGACCACTGCTGTTGTATCCCCACACATATGGTGGAGCTGGGGCCATATATGTGTGGGTTTCACCTACACAATATATGTGTGCCCTTATGCACTCCAGAGACCAGTGTATGTAAAAGTGGTATATGGCCCTGTATTACTGAGTTTGGGGCGGATGCACCATAAATGACCTAGGCTGTTACAAAATGTGGGAGTATCAGGGGTGAGCAGTCTTACGGTATCTGGATGTACAGTACTGTATACTTCACCTATGTTTACATTACTTACATAAATTGGGTTAATGCAGGCCTACTGCCTCTTGCCATACAGACTGTTCTGTTTTATCACAAACTGAGCATCGGCCACAACTATGCATCCCAACATTACTATCAACCGAGGGTTCCAATTTCCTATTTAATATTTCCTTTAGATTGGGATATCTTTTATAAGAGAAAGTAATGTGCTTTGAAGGCGAACTGCCGAGGTACCAGGACAGAACTGATGGATTAAAGCTGCTTCTTTGTTCCACCCTCTGACTGCTTTATTTGCAGCAGATAGCAATACCTCTTACAGGAGAACTGTCACACTCGGGTCAGCTACATATTTGTAGGACGTTCCAGAACTACAGACAGAGTGTGGGTAGTGTTGTGTAATGCTTTGTATAGTACTGGTGTTACAGGGTATGTGTGTGTACATACTAGTTTACCTTGGAATGCAGTCTGTCTGCATAGCTCTCAACTGTGGGCCTATCCTATTGGTGGCCAGAGGTGTGCCTATCATGTTTTGTCTGTCCACCACACAGGTCCTGTGTCAGATATTTCACTAGCAGTGTATGCGTTGAGTGCTATCAGTACATAGCTACATTCATTTATGTTTCTAACCTCAATTCCCTGACTAAGGGTATGTTACAGACTATCCTGTAACACCAGCAACTTGCTTAGTGTATAGCAACAGTTTTCCACATATGGACCTGTGTTCCAGCCTTTGGCCTCTACCTACATACCAAGCTTTCCACATATGACATGCTGTCAGGGGTTGTTCTGTAGTGGGCTATGAATATATCACACTGCCATTGCTGCCATCAGTCCACTGCTGTTGTATCCCCCACACATATGGTGGGGCTGGGGCCATATATGTGTGGGCTTCACCTACACAATATATGTGTGCCCTTATGCACTCCAGAGACCAGTGTATGTAACAGTGGTATATGGCCCTGTATTATTGACTCTGGGGGGCGGATGCACCATAAATGACCTAGGCTGTTACAAAATGTGGGAGTATCAGGGGTGAGCAGTCTTAAGGTATCTGGATGTACAGTACTGTATACTTCACCTATATTTACATTACTTACATAAATTGGGTTAATGCAGGCCTACTGCCTCTTGCCATACAGACTGTTCTGTTTGTCAGTGTGCTTGTGATGATGTCAGTTATGCCTAGTTATGTAACAGTTACATCCCATTTGGTCAGCTGTGGTTTTTACCACCTAGTGATTTTGTACAGAGTGTAGATGGAGGCTGCTGAACTATACACCTGCATTACTTACTGTTGATTGTTTGGTATCCTGTAGCCCAGTCTGTCTTTACTATTGTACAATTTGAAGGGCTTGGCCTGGACATCAACAGTTGTGAACCTTTCCAGACTACTGTATTAGTATAACCTTTTCACAGTTGCATTACTCTGTTTATATGGATGTCAGTGTCTGAACAGCTATATGACATGGCATATAGAACTGTAATAGTACACAAATAAAGGTTTTCCATTCCTGCAAACCTGTGTGTGGTGTTTTTTCCTATGACCTCTCTGTGGGTATATGTTGTAGGCAACGATTTTCATTTGTATGGGTGGCCCATACAGTGTCCAGTTGTTCAGGTGTTAATTGTAGGCATAGTGGCTGTTCTATATTGTGTGGAACTTCTACATATGTATCTTACTGTACATATCTCTGCATGTGTATATGTAGTCACATGTATATATATATATATATATATATATATATATATATATATATATATATATATATATATATACACATGTGTATATCTGTATCTGCATATATGTGTCTGTGTATATGTATCCTGGGAATGTTGATAGCTTCCACATTTTACATTTCCTATGGGAGGCAGACTGTACTGCATGATATGTTACCAATACCAGCCTGACATCATACAGGTGGGATGTAGTACTGTTTACATCTTGTGCCCATGTCATTTCAGGTCCTGGTTATGGGATCTGTATCACTTGGTAGTGTATTGCAGGGTGGACAAGTTTGGCTGTTGGGGGTATATGCCTACTCGTACAAGACATATATTGTTTGGGGCCTCTCAACACCATTAACGGTGCATGTGGACATATATGTTTTTGTTAATCTACCATTGCTATCTACAGATGTATGGCCATATATACCTATATATATATATATATATATATATATATATATATATATATATATATATATATATATATATATATATATATATATATATATATATATCTGCTTATATATATATATATATATATATATATCTGCTTATATATATATATATATATATATATATATATATATATATATATATATATAAAACTATGTCCGTATATACCTACATAGATATATATCTGCATACATATATGTAACTTACTTGCTGTGTTCATGTAGACATATAGGTGTAGACATATATATGTGTCGATAAGCCATGTTGCTTTGCAAGAGATGGCTTGCACCTGTCACCCCTACGCTTTCGAATACTGGTCAAGGCTCTTGCTGCCCCCATAGTGCCTTTTTTAGGCAAGGCTCAAAAGTCAAACTCACCTCCATAAACAGCACAATTAACAAAAAACTGAGGGTTATGCTACTCAATGCCAGGAGTTTAACTCTCAAAATGCACATGCTCGAAGCACTCCTCAGTATGGAGAACACTGACATCTGTGCAATAACTGAAACCTGGTTCAAGGCTCCAGAGAGCACCCCAGCACTACTGGGCTACAACTCATACCACACGTTTCGGCCACAGATCACGGACCGAAACACAAAATGAGAGGGGTGTATCCATATTCATCAAGGATACCTACACCTCCAGGTTAGTGGTGCAACATGCTACCTCTGAGATCATCCATGTGCAACTAATATCGGGCAAATCAGCAATGCACATTGTGGCCTGCCACAGATCACCCTCCTTGACCCAGGACCACCACTCCACCTTTCTGGAGACACTGGAAAACATGAAGGTCCTACCAAACACCCTGATATTGGGCGATTTCAATTACCCTAACATTCACTGGGAAAACTACTCGAGTACAAATTCCCAGGCCCAGTGCTTCCTGGAATTCATCAACTCATACACCCTGGATCAGCTGGTAAACTCCCCTACCAGAGGTGAAAACATATTGGACCTGGTCATCACCAACATGGGCGACAGGTGTTCCACACCGGAGGTCAACCCGTCACTGGTTAGGTCAGACCATAAGCTAATCCCTCAGGATGTCCACACCCCACCACCACCACCCCCAACTAAGGAAACCACAGTAAAAAACTTTTCTAAAGCAACTTCACCTTACTTAAGACAGAGGTGGTAAGTTTCACAGCTCCCACGCTAAAGGATAATGCTGCCCAAGATGCAGAAACCTTTACAAATGCACTCTATGAACACCGACAAGGATGCATAGATCATGCTATCCCTAGCAAAACCAAGACTCACTCCTCTAAGAGAAGGAAACCAGTTTGGTGGACCCCTGCAGTAAACAGGCTATACAACAAAAGGAGGAAACTAGTTCAGAAAAAAAGCAAATCCCAAGAAGGAAAGACATCCCTGATCAGTATCAGTAAGAAACTGAGGTCCCTCATGAAATCATCCAAGGCTAACTTCAAAAGAAAAATAGCCAAGTATTCAAAAGATAACCACAAAGCCTTCTTTAGCTATGTTAAGAATCTAAGTGGCAACTCACAGATATGCACTGAACGAGTGCAAAATAGCACAAAATATACTGAACCTACTGATATTGCCAACATCTTGGCAGATAGATTAAGTGCAAACATCACCCCCTCTCACCTCCAAAAGGTCCCACAACAATACCGGAAAAGTGTAGGGTCCCAAAAATCACAGATGCACAGGTGAAAACAGCCCTTTCAAAAGCAAAAAACACAGCATCAATGGGACCAGATGGTGTCCCATCCTGCATCTTGCACGAACTACAGAACAAACTAACCCCCCACCTAAACATGCTGCTAAACCTCAGCCTCTCCACAGGCTACGTGCCCATAGAATGATGCACAGCAATGGTTATTCCTCTCCACAAAGGGGGGGCCACAACTGACCCTGGTAACTATTGCCCCATAAGCCTGACTAGCCTGGTCTGCAAGACTACAGAGCACATCATCATGAAACTCATTAACAATGACATTGGGAACCTCCAAACACTTGACCCAACCCAGTTTGGCTTTGTTAAGGGCAGATCATGCCTACTAAACCTGGTTGACTTCTTCAAGACAGTCACCAAGGCCATAAACGAGGGAAAGGTGGTTCACACAGCCTACCTTGACCTCGCCAAGGCTTTCGACATCATTCCCCACTCGGGTATTACAGAAAAACTCACCAGCCTGAACATAAACCCCTACGTCATGAGATGGGTTGCCAACTGGTTTACAGACAGAACTCACACTGTAAAAATAGTGAGCTCCAGGTCCGACTCTAAACCAGTCACAAGTGGTGTCCCACAAGGCTCAGTCCTGGGACCCCTACTGTTCAGCATATACTTCTCAGAAGTATAGGTAAACACAGGAGGACTATGGCTAACCAGGTTTGCCAATGACTGCAAACTGGGAGCCATAATTGACTCCCCAGCTGGCACAGATATCCTCTAAAAGGGCCTTACTGAGACGGACATCTGGTGACAGAGTCATGGCCTCAAGCTAAATGCCAAAAAATGCATAGTCATCCCATTTGGGAAAAACAAAACACCCACAAATTACCACATAGGTGGCAGCCCCCTTAATACAGAAGAGGTAATAAGAGATCTGGGGACCCAGGTAGATAGTAATCTCTCCTTTGACAATCATATTGCCAAAGTAGTTAGGAAATCCTTCTATGTGGCCCATCTAATTACTAAAGGGTTTGTATCTAGAAATAAAGAGGTTATAGCACCCCTCTACTTATCACTCATTAGACCCATCATAGATTACAATGCCCCATTTGGGATGCACCTCACAAGACACTTCCAACAGCTGGAATGACCACAAACGTACCTCATCAAGAGGATTACTGGTCTGAAACATATGTCCTATGCAGCCCGACTGAAAAAACTCTGGCTGTATTCAGTGGCATATCACTTACTCAAAGGTTATCTCTGCCTGACTTACAAAGCCATGTCCAACTCAGAATTAATGGACATGCTCCACCTAAAGAAATCAAAGTCACAGCGAGCCATGCGCTCTAGTGAGCTAAACCTCACCACAACAATAAATAGAACATGCTGGAGAGATAGATTCCTGTCACAGAGACTTCCCATGCTTTGGAACAAAATTCCAAATTACATCAGTCAGAGCCCCTCACTAACACTCTTCAAGAAAAACCTTGATGAGTGGATGGGTAACAGAAAATACACCCTTGGGATCACTTCATTGGCTCTGCTTGACAGAGGATCAGTTAATTAATCAATGGGGTGGCGAAAGCCAACACACTCTGGCTAGGCTTATAAATGCCCTTGGGCAGATAGCATAGTACCTACCTATGTACCTATGAACCTATGTAGCCATCTGCATGTATATATGTTCATATATATTTGTGCATATATTATTTCTAAATATATATATATATATATATATATATATATATATATATATATATATATATATCTACATATATAGATATGTTGTATCTGTTTAGATATTAATATATTTACACACACACATACATCTAAATGTTGGTATACATTCTCTGTACTGTTGCATGACTCGGCTGGATGATATGTTTCTGAAAACATCTGATTTATGTAAATCTGGCATGGCTTAGTGGTAAGTCACTTTGTCCATGGTGTGCAGAGTTCGAGCCTTGCAAAGGCTGTTTATTTTGTTGATGGGCAGAACATGGGCTGTTGGATACAGAGTGATTAAGGCACTTTAAAGCAGTTGTAAGCGGGTTTGTGTGGGTTTGCATGGAGGTAAGCACTGCTAACTTCCGGTTACAGTTTCTTATACTCAGTTAGCTTCTAAATTGCTTAATCTGTGTAGGCAGTGCTTACCCATATGCAAACAGGCTTAGACCCACTTATTGCTGCTTAAAAGTGCTTACGCCTGCTTAACCCCACTCTAATTTCTTTAAAAGAAAAGAAAAAAGAGTTGATAGGAAAGTGGTGAAAAAGGGGCACAAAGAGGGAAAGACAGTAGGGAAAATAGCTAAGGATGTGCAGGAAGGGTGTAGGGAAGGTCCATAGCTGCCCATTTCTTCTACAGCAACAGCTGTGCATATACACTGAATTTGGAGGTAGATTTGGACACTCAAATCCATGGGAGAGGAATGAGGACAACAATAATAAGTTGTGATGCCAATTAGAACGGATTACATGTGTCCAGTGGACACATGTGGGGGGTAAACATCTTGATGGGGAGGGGTGTTGGGATATCAGAAAGCCACAAGCCCCCTAGTGTTAACAGTGGGACTGAGGTCCCCACCCATGGGAAGTCACCACTGCGCCTTCACTGCCCCGAAGGTGGCTATGCAGGGCCTGAGCCACAGAGCCAGGTTGACTTTCTAATTGTGACACACGGCCCTCGAGCTGGAGTAGAAGATCACCAAACTGCTCATTGATTGCTCTATGCACCATGACCCTGACCTGGCGATGGGTATCAGGTGCCTATCTGCACCCACTCCCAGGGGGGTGAGCCCCATCCCTTGAGGCGGTTTCACCCGAAGGTGATGCAGGACCAATGGACAGGGAGGTCCAGGGTTGGGCCCCAGACATGCTGGTGCCCAGTACCATGGCCAGCTGAGGTGGGACAGGTGGGTCTGCTGGGACCAGCCTTCCCAAGCGTGCTATAGTGTTTAGATTGCATCATCACATATTGGTTAGTAATAGTCAACACATTCTAGGGTTAGGTATAACAGCATGCATAGATATTCCCATTAACCCAGACACCAGATACAGAACAGCTACACAGCAGACAAAACACATGCATATATGGGACCACAGTGGTAATAAGAACAGCATGAAGGTACACTGATGGCACCATGCCAAAAATGTTGGAATAATTCAATATGGCAAGCACATGCATGGGAACCATTACAATATTTATCAAACAATTGGACATTATCAGAGTCAGTACATACCATTTGGGGTGGATATGTTGATTATTGTTGGAGATAAGGTGGAGGGGCAGAAAGATGTCAATTAACAAGTAGTATATTCCTGTAGTCCACATTATTTTTCTAGTCAGTGTTGTTATCTGTACCTTACAAATCTTACTACACTACCCTATAGCCTTATTTTGTAAGCACTACCTGACTGTTGCCACAATAAGTTCCAGATTACACATTAGTATTATGCACAGCTTGACAACATGGGTGTGTAGATAGGACATATTTGAAATATTACTCTCCTAACAGTTTCAGGGTTTGCTACAGTGACAGGTGTGTTCATGATGGTTGACAATCACTTGTATTCCCTGTTTGCTGGCTACATATCTGGGATCATCCCACAGACGTACCAGGAGGACAGGCAGCAGATATGCGCACATATACTAGACATTCTGGCCTCATGTGTACAGTTGTGGGGTATGAATCTGTATGCAGTCTAATTCCACTCCCAGGATTCAGATCATGGCTGTGTCTGCTACAACTTAAACACTGTCCATCACAGTTGTGTCCGCTTTGTTGATATTGCTGTATATCTCCTATCTGCTTTCTGTCTTATTAATCCCTGTGCTTATGCATTCTGACCTTGTATAACAACAACAGATTTCCTAGACAGTTATATGTTGTAGGGCAGTGTGGGTGACACTGATGTGTAATACCTCATTATTCAGAGCAACTGCATATCATTCTCGTATTTCTGGGCACAGTTTTGGTATCTGACAAACCTGTGGCAGGAATGTTTATTACCACTACCTGAATGTTCCCACACACAGTACCAGGTCCCACATTACTATTATGCACATACATCTCACTCTGTTACTGTACACACTCTGACCACAGCTTAACAAGTTGGGGTGTAAATGGGACATATGTGGCTTCTTAGTCGCATAAGTTATTGGGGAGTTGCTAGTGTGCCTGGTTTGTTGTCATAGATGTGTGTCAATCAGCTGTATTTCCTGTTTGCTGCCTATATGTCTGGGATCATCCCACAGATTTCCCAGGGGGACAGGTTGATAGGCAATAGATATGGGCCAATTTAATAGACATTCTGGATGTATCTATACAGTTGTGGGGTATGATTCTGTATGTAGACTACTACCACTGGCAGGATTCAAACTGTGGCTGTGTGTGCTAAATAAACAACAGTTCACATCTCAGTTGCATGTGCTATTCGGTTTTCGTTGTTTGTATTTTCCCTGTTTGCTGTCTATGTGTCTCTCAGTTGTACTAAATGGCCTCTGGGGATTACACCTGTCACATACAGGTATTCCTACACATTCAATTTATGGTGCATGATGTGGGCAACAGTGCTTAATACAACAGTACTATTACATGATTGCAAATCTACATTACCATATGATACCAGAATATACACATGCAGTCCAACAGTTAGACCTGTTTTGTCAGGATATTACACATTTATATATACAAACAATATGAAACTCTTCCTGCCATATTCTCTAGTGTATGCAGTACTTGCCTTGAACAATACAGGTTTTATATTAGCAATTAATTTACTATTACATTTATTTTTATTTCTTATGACAGCAAAAGCATGAGTATTACTGATCTGCCTTGCATCGCAACCTCACCAGGCAGCTGATGTGGACCTCCTGGTTCGTGGCCCGCTCTGTTGCAGCTGTGGGGGAACATAAGAGGAATATTTAGCCATACCTATCCATGATATACCTGAGTTTGCAATTTTTACACACATACTAGGGTGATACTTACACATGTCTGGCACATCCCCTGATGCTCTAGCCTCTTGGAGCCACTCCTCCAAGTGGTCCCACTTCTGCCACTTCAGGTCGTCATAGCGGTGCCTGACCTGCTCACCAGTTCGGGGTGTGCCAGTGGTACTGGTGAGATTGCGGGCGAGATGGTCCTAGGCCTCCTCCTTATATTGGGAGCCCTGGTACTGACCCTGCAGCAGTCTCTGTGCATGCTCTTTAACTAGGAGTCCTGCCATAACCTTGGACTCCTGGATGCACCAGTGCTGCACCCAGAAGTGCACTCCTTCTCCCCTTACTGCCATAGTGCCTGCAAGGGAAGCTACAACCAGTTATGAGATGTATTCCTGCCTCGGTTTTAAGTAGGGCCGATTTCCAGCACTTTTCCATGAATGGCAGGTTTTGAAAAGGCTAAGCTATGGGCTAACCTGCTGACCTAAGGTTGGCATTATTTAAAGGGGTATACCACCGGACACAATGAGTTAGCTGGCTGCACATTGCTCACACTTTCTAAGCTGGCCTGTGCAATGCTAACATTGCTTACATTAGACTTTGCCTTTTTGGCAATGTGTTATTATTCATTGCACCTTATATGTATGCCTGGTATCCCTGATTGATGTGTTTGTACACTCTGTGGGGTCCTTGTGTTTTATTGGGGAATTCAACACTCTATTACAATTACACCTCACTTCTGGGCTTACTGCTGTACTCCAGTTCACATATTTATGTTATGTAGTGGATTATGTCACATATGACTGCATACTGATGCCTTTCACAGGTTTACTTTGGTTATACTATGGTGAGGATTTGTTTGCTACTACCTAACTTTTCTATTCTTCTGTGATGGCTTGGTGGATAACTACTGTGTCTATGGTGTGTATAGTCCTGGGTTCGAGACCTGCATGGTTATTTATTTTGTTGATGGGCAGAACAAGGGCTATTGCATACAGAGTGATTAAGGCACTTTTGGGCAGTTGTAAGCATGTTTGCATGATGGTAAGCCCTGCTAACCTGCCGTTACATCTGTTTACAGAGAGTTAGATTGAGAATTGCTTAGCCAGTATAGGCATTGCTTAACACTGTGCAAACTGGGTTACACTCACTTACTAGTGCTTAAATATGCTTACTACTGCTTACTGATGCTTAGACCTGCTTACTAGTGCCTTATTTATTATGACACTGACACCTCACATGTGCATTTACTGCAGTACTCCAGTTCATAAATATATGTTATTTAGTGGGTTATGCAAGAAAAATATTGGTTATAACGTACTTTGCCATGTAAAATTGGATGTGCTGTAGTGGGATTTGAACCAGGAATGCCTGCTTATAAGTCAAATGCTCTGCCCACTACACTATTGCTCTGCTGCTTCATTTGCATATATCTTCCTTGTTAACCTCTTCCACCTTTTAAGCTGCTTTAACCGTAGCTAAGCGATGGACACACCCATGCACCTACGGTTAGCTGTAATCGGATGTTTAAAAAAAAAAAGGTTTCTTCATTTTATTTCTATATTCTGTTGCTGTTATACACAAGGGGAGACTGTTGGTGGAGATATGCAGTCACCTGTGAGCGGTCTCACTCATTGCATTCCCCTATCTGTTGTTCTACATTGCGAGGGTATGTTTATTCTGAGAGCTCTGCTCTCAGACATACCCCCTGCACTTTTACATGCTCCATTTAAGCCTAGGAGCTTGGGCAGCATGCATCATTAATGCGCATGGTGTGCTGCCGTCCTGCTCCTAAATGGTCGCTTCCATGCAGGACTAAGCTAGTCCTGCACAGAAGATTAGTAAATCTGGGGATTTTTCCAGATCTAAACATGTGATATGGACTGAATGACTCATATCCTTTACCAGTGACCTTTTCAAAAAAATTGCAAATTAAATAGGCACAACCTACCCTTAACACAGCCAAGGTGTTGTAGGTCCAGTCATATGACAATTTTAAATATTTTAGTTTATGTAGTTGAAGATAATATATTCATAGCTTTCCAAATTTGGCTAGTTAAGCTAATGTGTTGGTAGTTCAGTTTGTGAAAGTGCTCCCTTTGTGAAGAGGCATTACAACAGTGGTCTTGCATACTTCTGGGATGCACTGTGGTGAAGCTTAAGTTAGTTTACTGTTACACACTTATGTTTTGCATTTTCTGGTTATACTCCTCATATTAAAGCTGCAAGTGATTTGAAAAAAAAAATGAAAAAAATGGCAATCACATGTTTTTGATAATTTCATTTCACTGTCAATTCAGTTTCCAAACATTTGCATACACTGGCAGAGTATCCTGGGTAATCAAAATACCACACTGCTATAGAAGAACAGATATTTACATTATTTCTGTAACAGATCATCACATGTGTTAATGTTCAATCTAGAGTGTTCCGCATGCAAGAGTCAGCTGACAGATTATTTTCCAGGGACAAAAGACATTTTTTGTTCCTACACTTAACACGGAAAATAGTAAAATAGGCATTAATGCAAGTAGTGAGTCATTGTGGGTTCAATTTTTTAGGAATTTATGCCTGTAGTTTTCAGCTACAAGAAAGTTTTCCTGGCCATGTCAAACCCAGAATTGATGGACATGCTCCACCTAAAGAAAACCATATCCCCGTCGAGCCACACACTCTAGGGATCTACACCTCACCACAACAATAAATAGGACGTGCTGGATGGATAGATTCCTGTCCCAGAGACTTCCCATGCTCTGGAACAAGATTCCAATCTACTTTAAGCAGAGCTCCTCACTAACACTCTTCAAGAGAAACCTTGATGAGTGAATGGGAAACAGGAAGTTTACCCCAGGGATCACTTCAGTGGCTCTGCTGGACAGAGGCACAGGGAACTAAGCTAAGGGGGAGGCGAAAGCCAACACATTCTGGCTAGGCTTATAAATGCCTTTGGGCAGATAGCCTAGTACCTACCTATGAACCTATGAACAAGATGGTGCATATCAACAAAATTAAATGCAAAAATAGCATTCCTTTTGCATCAAACATTATAAAATGTAATATGGTATATGGTAAGGAGATTACTCCCATCAGTAAGGGCTGGTTATTTATATTTGCTACAGAAAGTGTGAAAACACTTTTTAAACAAGTGCAGGAGGAGTTCAGCAAATGTATGTTTGGTGCTGTTTATTAGACACCCAAATAAATTGTCTAGGTACATGAAAGAGGTGTTTATAAGTTTTGATAGCACAATGAGGATCTGCTCCATGATGATCTTGGAGGATGAAGGGGACTTGAGGATTTGTTGAATCTCAAGAACTGTTTATTTTGTAAATTTGTAGTAAATCTCTCTGCAAGTAAGTTAGCTATATCTTTAGGTGCACTATAGGTAATACCATTAAAGATTAGTTTAGAATACTGATTGATGTTATTTCTCAATTTTTTAATGGAATTAAATAAGGATTTGTAGCATTATCATTGGCTTCCAATGCTAGTCTTAGTTCAGTTCTACCTCAGAACTCCATGGAGGTCCATTTATATATATATATATATATATATATATATATATATATATATTTTTTTTTTTTTTTTTTTTGCTGAACTTTTTGATAGCATTTTTAATATATGTAGTTTTTGACTTGTTATAATACTTTAGCCTTTTTTCTTAAACAGCTTATTTATACTGGTGGAACACTGATGTGATTTATTTTTATTTCTTTTTAATTTAACCACGAAATAACAGATTTCTCTGGGTGCCTGTTAGTCTGAGTTTTATTCTGCGGACTTTTTTTAATTTACTATTTTTTAGTGTTTTGTGCTGACTGCTCAACCTGCAGACTTATGCAGGTCGGTATAGAACTATGTTCCATAACTGGCCATTGAAGCTGCATGGGGGCTGGTGAAATAGCAATTAAATTTGGAGAACTAATCACAGAATTTAAGTAAGTTTCTATGTTTAAAGTACAAAATCAGAGTTGTTTGCAGCAGTGCAGTCTGCCGTTATAAACGTGAGGATTATTAATGTGTGCTCTGACATAATTGAAAAGATATACTACAGGTATGCCACGAGTTAATGTTCTGACCTACAGTGGGCTGGACTATTTGTTCTACTGAATTGTCATTTGTTAGGTCCAGGAAACTTTGGGAAAGGGTGATGTAAATAAAATGAAGTGATTAGAAGGCAGCAGCTAGAAAGAGGAAAAGGCAAAGGGAGAAGCTGCACTCCTTACCAAAACTATCATGACAGTATGCTATTTAGAACAAACACAATTTATTTTTTCTGCTAAGTGACGGCATACAAAGAGATATAAGTTAATATTGATAGGTTCAATAATGGTTAAACATGGAAGAGTATTTAAAAAAAATGTACACAGGCACAGAAAGTCACAGCATGAAGTTTTATTAACTGGAGAAATACAAAGCAGCATGCCGACACTTAAAATTTGACATCTAAAAACATAACATATGACTGCTAATGCATACCCTTTATAAATTCCAATAGTAGGTAACGTAATAATTAAATGTTTTTACACCACAGAAAATTGCCAATTGTATCCTAATAATAAACCTTTTTCTTAAAAGCAAGCCAGTCTGACCCAAGCCATGGGAAGCATTTAATTTGCATTGATAGAAATGCTTGTTTAAAAAAAAAATCATTGCTGTAATTTCCCCATAATGCAGTTTTATGAAAGGTCTTCAGAATTTGAAACTTTGAATTAAAATATGAACTAAACAAATATGTTTACAATAAAGCATTTTTATATTTTGTATCTATAAAATATTCTATTAATTCATGGTGTTCACTCTCTTTTTTTTCCAACATACAAAACCAAGAATTTCATATTTTGTACATGTACCAGTCCTTGGAATGACAGTTGCCACAAGCCCTAAAAATGTCTTGCGCATATCTGGTTTAGTTAAAGGATCAGTAAAATTTACTCACACACACAAACATACATAATGTGGGTGGGTGTGTAGATATATATATATATATATATATATATATATATATATATATATATATATATATATATATATATATATAAAGCACAAACAAAACACTCCAGCACTCCAAAGTGAAATATCATTTAAAGCAAAAGTCCATCACAGCCGTTTTTTAAAATTAAAGCCTCCAACCAACATGATAAAACACAGACCGGTTTCACAATAGCGTCATCAGTGTAGTGAAGCATGTACTTCCTATTGATTTAAGTGGAGCTCAAACCATAAGCTGTAGATGGAATGAAGGAGCGATCACAATTCTTTAATACTTTCGTTCAAATTTATTCTTCATGGACTTCTTCAGAAAAAAGTTAACCTCTCAAAACACACCTCTTATAAAGTTACATCACACATCACATGACTTTCATGATACTTTAAATTAAAGGTATAAAATCATACCATACAAATAAAAAGACTGTCTTGTTTTCCAAACAGCTTTGAATGTCAAAATATCATAAAAAAAGTCTTAATATAAAAACATCATTATATTATTATGATTTGAATATTATTTTAGTGCTAAAACATTTAATATTAATGCATTCGTTCAGACCAGGGGCTCTGTCTGATACCAAACTGATCTGCCACAATGACTCCTTACATTCTAAAATCAAATTAGTGTCCTCTATATGATCCACTTGTTGAACATAATCTATGACTGAAAAGGTGAACTTTTTAAAGTTCACACAGTGAATAACATGCCTAGCTAAAGCATTGGTAAACTCCTTTTTCTTAATAGCAAGCTTGTGCTCATATAGTCTATGCTTTAAACATCTAATGTTTTTACCTGTGTAATAACTAGGACAAGAGTTACATACTGTCACATAAACTATGTTTGTACTCTCACAGGTGAACTGTCTGTGGACCCAAATAGTCCTTTTAAGATATGTAATAAATGTACTAGATGTATTGCTTATATACCTACATTGTTTACACTCTCTGCAGGAGAAAGTACCTCGAACACTATTCACATCAGTCGATGCTAAAGTGTGCCCTCCCCCCCACCATTTTCCAAAATGTTTTTGATGTTCTTAATTTTCCTATTCCCCATCAAAACCTTCCAATTTTCCTTAATTATGCGTTTAATGACACACATCTCATTGACAATGGGGATGGTGAAAGAAATGAACACAGTGTTGTCCTTCTTTTTCCTGTTGTTACTTACATCACCAACCCCCTCCCCCCCCCCCCGATGATGTGTTTGGCAGTATTTTGTCTCAGAATGAACACTTCCTTATGTATATTGGTTAACCAAGCCTGGTCATGCCCTCTTTGTTCAAAAAAATGTGTCAACATGATGACCTCTTGAAAAAAAGTGTCATCATCAGATGTAAGTCTACTGAGGCGAATAAATTGCCCCTTAATCACCCCTTTCTTCATATGCCTAGGGTGTAAGCTATATCTGTTGACAAAAACATCTTTCATATAAATCTTACTCACAAAAGTGTTGCTAAACGTGTAAAAAGCCAAATGTATGTCCAAGAAATTAATAGCCCTACCAAAACTTCCCACAGAAAATTCAAAAAAATCTGTGGTGTGATTTAAGTCCCTAACAAAGGACTCAAATCCACTCTCATCACCAGTCCACAGAAATATCAAGTCATCAATAAATCTTTGATATAAAGTAATGTGGGACCTTTGTGGGTGTACATACAAATACCTCTCTTCCCACATAGCCATTACAAGGTTGGCAAAAGATGGGGCCACCCTTGCCTCCATAGCCACCCCTGAGGTCTGCTTATAATATATTTCGTTGAACTCAAAAAATTATTATCAAGAACTATACCCATAAGCATGCAAACTGTCTCTATTTTACTGTCTATAAAGTCAGTGTACCCACTGAGGTAATCTCTCAGATATTCTATACCAACATCTTGGATGATACATGTATACAGTGATTTAACATCTAAAGATGCAAAATAAAAATCTCCATGGGTGAGGTTAATATCCCTCAAAATTTCCAAAAGGTGCCAGGAATCCCTAGGGTATGACTTTGCTTTTTGCACTATAGGATTAAGTATGTAATCCAGCCATAAAGAAATATTTTCTGCCTTGGTTCTCTCGGCTGAAATAATGGGCCTAAAGGGCAGATTTGTTTCTGATTTGTGTACTTTGAGTATCCCAAAGAAATGTCCCGTGCTGGGATGTTCCACTAACAAATATTCATATGTGTCATGATCTAAACTACCCTGGCAAAACATGTCAAAAAGATCAGTGTTTATTTTCAAAAACTGTCAATGAGATGGATGTCATTAAACACATAATTAAGGAAAATTGGAAGGTTTTGATGGGGAATAGGGAACTCATACAGGTAGTCGGTGTAGAACTCAAGTTCACCTACAAGAAAGTTAAGAACATCAAAAACATTCTGGAAAATGGTGGGGGGCACACTTTAGCATCGAGTAATGTGAATAGTGTTCAAGGTACTTTATCCTGCAGGAAGTGTAAACAATGTTGGTATATAAGCAATACATCTAGTACATTTATTACATATCTTAAAAGGACTATTTGGGTCCACAGACGGTTCAGCTGTGAGAGCACAAACATAGTTTATGTGTCAGTATATGACTCTTGTCCTAGTTATTACACAGGAAAAAACATTAGATGTTTAAAGCGTAGACTATATAAGCACACACTTGCTACTAAGAAAAAGGACTTTACCAATGCTTTAGCTATGCATTTTATTCACTGTGTGAACTTTAAAAAGTTCACCTTTTCAGTCATAGATTATGTTCAACAAGTGGATTATATAGGGAACACCAATTTGATTTTAGAATGTAAGGAGTCATTGTGGCAGATCAGTTTGGTATCAGACAGAGCCCCTGGTCTGAAGGAATGCATTAATATTAAGTGTTTTTTAGCAGTAAAATAACATTCAAATCATAATAATATGATGATGTTTTTATATTAAGTCATTTTTTATAATGTTTTGACATTCAAAGTTGTTTGGAAAACAAGACAGTTTTTTATTTTTATGGTATGATTTTATACCTTTACTTTAAAGTATCATGAAAGTCATGTGATGTGTGATGTAACTTTATAAGAGGTGTGTTTTGAAAGGTTAACTTTTTTTCTGAAGAAGTTCATGAAGAATAAATTTGAACGAAAGTACTAAAGAATTGTGTTCGCTCCTTCATTCCATCAACAGCTTTTGGTTTGAGTTCCACTTTTCAGTTTGTTGTGTGCTCCTATTGATTTAAATTACTATTCCTTAAAGAAACAGACCCCCTATTTCAAACAATGCACTCAACACCTGCTCTTTTAACACCAAAATAATACAAATAATAAATTCACATAATTGTTAATTCATTACCCGCATGGAGAAACCACTATGAAAATGCTCACACATATATAAACCTAAAGATATACGTACGCACTCATATATGTGTGTACACAAACATATATAAAGAATGCATATATTATATGTGCGTGCATATAGAAATAAATATAAATGCAACATTAATACAAGCCATGGCAAGATAAAACAAACCACATCAACCCAGGGGTATACTCAGTCTTTCAGCATATATCTATACACACTAATATGTTTTGATTCATTTAGTCATACACACATATATACTTATATACAAATACACACATACATGCATACATACATACATACATACATACATACATACATACACACATATACATAACTAACCTACTATCAGTTCTCATTCAAACCTGGCTTCTACATAGCTCCAAGAATCACAATCCAAAGTTTCTCCTTGCAATCTAACAACTCATGTTTAAAAGAGTCGGTGAGTTCCATTCCCCTAACACATTCAAGTCCTACAAAAATAATGTGAGCAGAAGGCTGTGACAATTTATGTTTATAAAGAGCACTTCTGGGGCATTTGCAATTAATATCACTTAAATGAACTGCAGTTCTATTCTTGAATGCCCTAGAAGTCTGACCAATGTAAACGGGCCCACACTGGCAAATACCCATATAGATAACCCATTCAGTGTTGCACATGATTAATTGTCTGATAAAATACACCTTGGAGGTATGAACTGTTGTAAAAGATTTGGTACATGAAACCACTTTGCAATAAACACAATTGCCACACATAGCACTCCCCACAACCATATTACTAGGTAATCCCTGTTTGTTCACTCTCCATTATTTGAACCATGAAAGGTGTTCCCCGATTTTCCTGCCCCTTCAATAGCCATATTCACAATGGTCACCTACAAATTGGTCAAAAAATCATCCGTCTTAAGTATATACGAAAATTTATTTGAAACATCTCTAATCTTAAAACTATTACTCCCATAAATAGTAATAAATCTAATATTACCAGAATTAGTAGTTGCCCTACCGTTATCAGACCCCAACTTCAATAGATCATCCCTTTTCATAAAACTAGTCTAGGTACTCGCCTGTCTAACCAGACTAACATCATAGCGCCTTGATTTAAATCTATTTTCCATCTTAACGTTTTGCAACTGAAAGTCACTTTCATCACTGCAAATTCACCTAAGTCTAAGAAACTGGGCCTTCAGAATGTTTAAAATGGTATGTCTAGTATGGCAACTGGGTCTATATTACATGATCAAACAGTGAAATGTTTGAACACGTAATAATCGACCCCTAAATGTTGAACCAGCAGAATGTTGAACGGTTCAATGGAGATCTCTGTACAGTGCAGAAATGGAAGTTTTCCATTTTCTGCACTGTAGTGCGATCTCGGAGTTGGTATATTTAAGTAGCTGGGGGTGTAGGGGGTGCAGGTGGGTTTGCCCTCCTGCTTAGAGAATTTTTATGGTTTGTTTGGGTGTTTTTATGTTTTTTTTTTTTTTTGCCGTTCGACATTAAGGCATTTTGACATTTAGGGGTCGATTATTACATGTTCAAACATTTCACTGTTGGATCGCATAATATAGATGCTGGCAACAACTAGCTACCAATAAATAATTTGTTGTGAATGGCTTACAAAAAAGTGTAGTGCCCGTAGTTCCATCCATTAGCTTAGTAACATTAATATCCAGGAAATCAATAGTGAACAATTCCAATCTACCAATAAACTGGAGATCAAATTAATTGGCATTCAGATGACCAACAAAGCAGTTCCATTCAGTCATATTATCAGCCCAAATGCACCAACAATCATCCAAAAACATCCTCCACATAACAAGTTCTTTTATAGAGGGATTAGAATCATCATAAATCATCCCATGAATAGATCTGCATAAATTGGGGTGAACTTAGTACCCATTGCTGTTTCTTTTCTTTGCAAATAACTCTCCTCTCCAAAATAAAACACATTACTTTCCAATACCAATCTAATTAATCCCAATAAAAATTCAGTTCTGTCAAAAGTATATCGACCTGATCTTTCTAGGCAATATTTTATTACTAATAGACCTTCCTCATGCAGTAGACTCGTATAAAGGGACTGCACATCATGGGTACCCAAAAAAGTATCAGTGGAAACGTGGACATCATTAATAATCTTAAGAAACTCAGTAGAATCTCTAAGGCATACCCTTATCAAACATAATAAAGGCTTCAATTCAAACTCCAAGTACTTAGATAATAATTCCGTCAATGAACCCCAACCCAAAACAATTGGTCTACCAGGGTGATTCATCACTGTTTTATGTAACTTAGGAAGAATGTAAAATCTCTGTAGTTTGAGGTCATCCACTGTTAGTTCACTCATCAATTGTTCAGTAATTAAACCTTTGTTTCTTGCTTCCATAAGAAACCCATCAATAAGTCTCTTAAAATGCAATATGGAGTCCAGAGGTAACTTGAAATAAAACCTTTTAGCACTGAGTTCTCTCCTAACCTCAGTTTCATAACTAGGGGAATCCCATAATACCACTGCCCCACCCTTATCAGCTAAAGTAATGACCAAATCAATATTACTACCCAATTTTCTTAGGGTTACTCTTTCATTTTTATTTAGATTGTTACCATAATTTCTAAAAATAACATTCTGATTACCGTGCAGCTCCTGCAAAACCTGTTCTTCAAAAAAATTTACCTTGGGGTGATATGGTGATTGAAAGCCAGACCTTTTCACCTTAAACACATTTTCCAAACCAGTGTTTTCTCTCATACTATAATATTTCAAATTCAGACAGAACTATTTCACATCTGAATATGCAAGATATTGCGAAACATAACAAGAAGGAATGAATCTCAAGCATTTATTCAAAACTGACTTTTCACCCTCAGTGAAACTATAAGATGTTAAATTAACAATTAAATCATTTTCAATATTATCATCAGTAAAAGTCTCATTTACATTTCCAATGCCTTCTTGAATGTTCCTACGACATTGCCCATGGTGCTATCTCCCAGCTTGTCTAAAGGGCCACCCTTATTCCTAGATCTTTTATATATAGGAGACTGAATATGTGAATTAATGTCCATACCATCACCAAAATCTAGTTCAGTATCTGTAATAGAGGGATTAGAGGAAATGTCTGAAGTACTTGACTCAGTATTAGTAGAGTTGCTTGCTTTCTTTAAAATAGAATGAACCCGCTTGCATTTAAATCTGACACCCTTTTTCTCTGTGTCAGAAAAAATGCACAGCTTGTTTATTCTTCTTCCAAGAAAACATAACATTCTCATTTAAATCCCCAAATCCCAATTACATTTCTTTAATTTCCAAGCCCTTAAGTCTTTCTCATAAACATTCATTTCACCCATGTAATTATCATACATTTCCATATAATCATTCTGTTGTTCAAAACCCTGTAGGGCATCTAACTTACAGTCAAGTTCAGTTTTTAAAGGGGTCACTAACTTCTCGTAATAATCAATTAGCAGCTCCAAAAACATCATAGAGGCAGTCACTTGAACTTTTTTCCACTTGTTAATAAACCACTCATCTTCCTTACCCATGCCAAGCTCAACATAAACTCGGTGACCACTTGGGGCTAAATCCACCCCTACATACACCTTTAAAAGTCTAACATACCAAATAATAGATCTAAATTTTTTAGATGTAACAGTTAAGTCTTTAAACAAAGTCTCCATTTCAGATAGTCAACTCACCTCCGGCATTACTGGCTGCCATATAAAACATCCAAGACATGTCAAATCGTCCTTATCAGCAGATAAGGACTGAATAAAGTCATGTAGGTTGTTATTTAAGGCCATAACGTTCCGTTTACTATCCACTAATAAATGGACCGCAAATGTGGATATTTCTTGAGAAGCATTCAACTAATAGTGAATGAAAAACAAAAGCAGGTGCCCGAACCAACGTGGGTGCTAAGGAGTAAAAATACAGCACGATCAAAACACTCCAGCACTCCAAAGTAAAATATCATTTAATGCAAAAGTTCATCACAGCCTTTTTTAAAAGTAAAGCCACCAACCAACATGACAAAACATAGACCGGTTTCGCAATAGTGTCATCAATGTACCTCCTATTGATTTAAATTACCATTCCTTAAAGAAACAAACTCCCTATTTCAAACACTGCACTCAACACTTTTTCTTTTAACACTGAAATAATACAAATAATAAATTCACGATTGTTAATACATTACACACAAGGAGAAACCACTATGGAAATGCTCACATATATATATGTATGGTGTTGCATTTTTAGGAAAATGCTCAGAAGTCATCTGTTTGGTTGACAGGTGTTTGAAACTGACAATACCGAAATAGAGGAATTTGCCCTTTCTCGGGGGGGGATTGTGAAATCTCCAGGTTTGTATATAAAATTACATTGGGTGTGGGAGGTGCAGAAGGGCTTTCCTCCGTATAAAACTTTTTTTTTTGTTTTGCATGCTCCAAGTCTAATAGCATGTCAAAGTTGAACAGTTCACACTAATTTCGGTGTTTTGCCCAGCTGATGTAGAATACTGTAGCTACATATATGTAGTGCTCACACACACACACACACACACACACACACACACACACACACACACACACACACACACACACACACACACACACAGCTACATATATGTAGTGCACACACACACACACACACACACACACACACACACACACACACACACACACACACACACACACACACACACACACACACACACACATGCACACGCACACATGCACACACACACACACACACACACACACACACACACACACACACACACACACACACACACACACACACACACACACACACACACACACACACACACACACACACACACACACACACACACACACACACACGCACACACACACACACACACACACACACACACACACACACACACACACACACACACACACACACACACACACACACTTCTCCTTACCCGTAGTGCTTAACTGTTGCTGAACAAGGAGAGGGCTTGTATCTCCCTTAGTTTCCTATCATATCCGTAGATGAAACATGACTGACCACCAACTATCTCACTAAATTTTTGGTTGCTACTTCACAAATTCCAGTTATTACTGACCTGATGAGCAGCATTTCTAGTTGTGTTAAAATGCGCATTATGACACAACCAACTATGGTCAGCACATGTAGAAATAATGTTGCTATCTGCCTTTAATTCTTCACTTATAACATGTATACTTATATACCGTCTTCATTAAAGTCTGACCAAATGTTGGATAACTGCTTTTGAATCAATGTTTATCGCAGCTGAAATCTAAAATCCTTTGCTTGATATTGGACAGTCCTTTTTTCATTTGTTCCTGATTATTTAACCTTGCCAAGTACAAATTTGCAATGATGTTGAAGAATGCTGTACAGCATAAATGTTGAAAGTTTATTTTTGATAGTGATCAAATTATTGGCTGCAATATAGTTACTGTACAGCATTAGAAGATAACTGCCATCCCTGCTTTTATATAAAATATACCCAGTTTCTAACATATCATTTTCCATTTAAATTTTAAAGGCTCATAACATTTTTCTAATGCATATAAAAACTCATAGCATTCTAACCAGTGAAGCACTGAAGCAAATTAGATTCTTAGAAATAATTTGTAAATCAAACATTATTGTTTCCTCTTTATAAGGTTAACACAAACAGATATAAGCAGGGGCCTGTGAAGAATCTATGGTCAGTCTAAGCTTTTGTATTTATTTATTTATTGACATTTGATTACCAGGAAAGTCTGACTGGCTAGAAGCCCATTTTCAGTGGACGCCAGGGAGAAAAGCTCCAATTTATTACAAAATATTTTAAGAACAATAATTTTACAATCTTCAAAAATAAAGCAAAAACATCTGCAGTTTAAATAATCATAACAGATTAGACATAAAACACATTGTTTAAGAATCAATACAAGTTATATGATAATCACTTAATACTTAGAGAAATTTTATACAGTTTGTAAAAAAATTAAAGGTAAGTTAGTCTAATACAAATAAGAATTGCAACATGAACTGTGGAAAACAGGCTTTTAGTATATTTAGAGAGAAAGTCAGAGAAGAGAATTAGATAGCAATGTAAGTGAATAAAGGAGAGTAAATAGGTATAAGGAATGAAAAGGTACTTGTTCACATTTAGGGATATAGGTTATCCTGGCTTTGAGCAAGAATAGAGACAGATTTTAGCTAGGAAGTCCTTCAGAGTAATTTTGAAAGATGGGAGGGTGTTTATAGATACAGGTAAGGAGTTCCAGGCCTTAGCAACCTTGTATGAGAATAGACAGGGCCTAGCAGATTTGCTAGGTTTATAGACAGACAGGAGTTTTTGGTCACTGGATCGCAGTGACTGACTGGGAACATAGTGTTGAATTTTTTTTAGTGTTGGGCAGGCAGATGGAAGCTGGGTAATTTTATAGGTGGTAAACATTGTGTATATGTTAGTTGATGTGGCACTGCTAACCAGTTTAAGCTTTTCAGTGCTATATAGTGGTGGTTTTGAAAGGGGCGTGCTGCAAATTTAACAATTTTGTTATAGCATTGTTCAAGTTTCAATTTTTATGAAGCTTGGAGGTTAGTAAAAAGACCACCATAAAGAAAAGTGGGGAGGAGATAAGTAGTGGCAAGTGTAGTTTTAATTACCTCAGTGGGAAAGTTTTTGGCTCTATAAACATCTCTAGTTTATGATGATTTTTTCTTATTCAATTTTATATATGCAGGTTGAATGTAAGATTATTATCCACTATCACCCCTAATAGTTTGCTATGAGGGGTGACTTCAATGGTTGCATTATCAAGAGAGAGGACTTGACATTTAGTTTTTTCATGAGAGAGGGATTTAGGGGAAAAAAGTAGTAGTTTCATCTTTTTTGGGTTAAGCATGAGTTGTGAGTTACAAAGTCATTTTTTTTGGCTGCTAAAGCTTCCTGAGTAATTTTGTTTGGAGGTGTACCACATTGTCAGATGTGCAATTGAGAGTGGAATCATCTGAGTATTGTATTAGGGTGGCCTGTTGTGCTGAAGTATATAGAGTGTTGGTGAAAATGTTAAAGAGTAGGGGACCAGGCATAGACCCTTCTGGTACATCGGTGGTGACTGGGATGTAAGGCGAGAGTATAGAGTGCTGTTTTACTGACTGATACCTATTGGACAGGTAGCTTTTGAACCACAGAAGGGTGGGCTGAGAAAGATAAAGTGAAGACATTTGAAGACGTTTGATGTGGCAAACTGTGTTAATGTCTTTAGACAAGTCTAGAAATAAGGAAGACACTAGTTTGCTATTATTTCTAGCTTTATTGACAGTATCTATACAGGATAGACGGGCAGTGTTAGTACTATGGGAAGGATGGAAGTCATGTTGTGTGGGGAATAGGAGTTCTTCCTGCTGGAGATAGTCTAGCAATTGTTTTTGAAGACATTTTTTCAAATATTTTGTCAAGGAGAGATTAGATTGCTATAAGTCTAAAGTTATTCATGTCTGTTGAATTTCCTCCTTTGTGCAAAGGGATAATGTATGACTTTTTCCAGGGAGAGGGAATGTGGGATTTCTGGACTGACTTAATTATAAGGATTGAGACAGGATAAGCAATGCTAGTGGCTCTAATTTTAAGTAGTTGCTTGGAAGGTCATTGGCTGAAGAAGAGCATGGTTTGTTTAAGAGTAGTTTTATATAGGATTTGGGTGCAGGTTTGAAGGTGAAAGTGGATGTGGTGATATGTGGCTGTTGGGCAGGGTTGGGATTAGACATTGAGGAACCCTTGGTTAGAGATGCTATAATATCAATAAAATAAGAGTTGAACTGTTTTGCAGTTTTGAGTGGTGAGTTATTGGGAGTTGTGTGGGTTGAAGTTATGGTCAGGATGTAAGATTTCTTTAATGGATATCCAGTTATTTTAGGGTTGTCTTATTTTGAAAGTTATAATAGTGTTGTTTTTTTGTCTTCAATAATTTGCTTTTTAGTATGATTGCAAAACATTCTGGCATTTTCTAGACATTGAGGTATTTTATATTTTTGCCATTCTTTCCATGCTTTTTCTCTATCTTGCATTAGCATTCTGCTCTTTTTAGATAGCCATATTGCAGTATTTGTGTTTAGTCTTTTACTTCTATGAGGTGCAAGGCTACTTAGGATATTTAGAAAACTTGTATTGAATTCAATTACAGCATCATCTAAGGAGAGCATTTTTAGGAAGTTCCAGTTAATAGATGTCAATGTGATAATGAACATTTCTGGGTTAAACATGGAAAGGTTACATATTGTTCTAAAAAAATGTTGTTTAATTGGATGTATAAGATGCCTGAACATACAGATTGGGAGATAATCACTGAAGGAGTCTGACATTGCACCTGTGACAGAGTACCTGTGATGGAGGATCCAGTCTAATAGAGAATTTGATGTTTTACTATAATGTGTAGGGCTGTTAATTAGTTGTGTGAAACCATATAAGTTCATGCTAAATATAGGGAAGTTAGAGTTTATGTCTAACCAACTGACATTCATGTCACCTAGTAATATTTTTCTTGTGTAAATGTTAAGGATATCCAATGTATGACATCTTCCAGTATAGCTGTGTTGTTGCTATGAGGGTTATAAAGAACTGTAATGCATATTTTGTTTATAACTGTTTATTTTGAGGAAAGCAATAAGAAGCTCTGCTGAACTGAATTTTGGTGTTGGTTTACTGTAAGGAGAAATGTGGTAGGTATAAGGAAATATTAAAGCAATACCACCACCATTCCTCTTTATATGGTCATTACAGATGTTATTATAGCCAGGAGGTATAACTTCAGAGTTGTTTATGCTGGGCTTAAGCCAAGTTTCAGTTACAGTGAGAACATCAGGCTTATGCTGGGTAACCTGGGCAAGTAGTTCAGCAGTTTTATTTCTTATACTTCTAACATTTATTGCTGCAAACATTAGACTGTCAGCACTGGGGATTGGCTGCTGTTGAGTTACATAAGTATGTGGAACAGAATTATCTTTGTGTTCATTGTGAAAGGCAGGGCCAGGTTTATGGTGAATACCTCTTCCTAGAAGGATTTTAGTTTATTGGGAAATAATGCATACTTGTTTTTTGAAGAGGATTCTTGAATTTATTTTTGTTTTGATTTGAGTTAAAGTGTAATTAAGTATCCTATATTTGGAAGAAATGTGAGTTGCAATATTAAATAGGTTCGGTACAATGTGTGGAGAGTATAAAGAAGAAGTATGGATTGGTGGTTGGGACAGAGTTGCAGAGATATTGAGTTATATTATTGAGTCATGATAGGATGACAAATGGCACAGTAGGAGGAGAAGAATCAAGGATGAGCTGAAGAGTAGCATAATTAAGCACATGAATCTGTATTTTATAGATGTCAGGCATTGGGGAAGTAATAATGAAGAAGGAAACAAGTAGTTGCAGGACAGTAGGAGATTCAGTGATGGATTATGAGAGGTTGAAGAGGTTGGGCAAGAAGAGGAGTATTTTCTCTAAAAGAAGAGAGGTAGGTTGTCCTATTATCTTCTCTGGAAGTTAAGGCATAGAGGGGTATTAAGGGCTAGAGTATAATGATGCAATCAAAATAAGAAAAATGAGGGTTTATTTGTGAAAAGAAAAGGATATGATGTGGAATAGATAGGTAATATTAAGGAGAGCATGATTATAAATGGATATAGTGTAAAGCAGTATGGGATAGAGAAAGATAGTTGGGAATGAGGCTAAAATTAAAAAGAGATAAGGAAGTAGAAAACAAGAAACAAAAGTATATGTACAGAAATAGTAATGCAATTTGGTGAAGGCTTTGAAATAAGAGTTACAAGTGAAATTTGTATGTAGAAAATGTAATATTAGAGTAAAAGGGGTGGGTGGAAAATGGGGGTAGGGTAGAGGAGCAAAGCAAGGCTAAGTATATCTGGCTTTACACCCTCAGGTCAATTTATAGGTCAATTTAGAAGTGGCAACCATTACTTTATAGCTAGAACAAAACAATTAACAGAGAGATTGCAAGCAAAACAGGTTTTCTGTCATTTCTTGAGACTAAATATCTGGCATATGTACTCTACTTGTCAAGCAAGATGAGACAGTAGCCAACTTAGTAAGAGGTCCTACTATTTCAAAGGGCCTTTCCTTCACAGAGCAGGCATGTATTCAACTGATTAAAATTAAGACACAGCAAGGTTCTTCATGATAAATATGTTTACATGAAACAATGACATAAGACTCAGCAAACCTGTAGGTGTAAGGCTTTTTGACATATCTCCTGCAATATTGAGGTCAGATGCAGTGACCTCAGGTTCTAAAATGAAATAAAGGAAAAATAAACTCTACTAAGCTGTACAATTATATTGAGGCAATAAAGTTGGCACTTATACAAAAAAGAGATGGAGGAAGAACCACAGCAAGTCAGAGCAAAATAATACAGGGGAAACATGAGAGTAGAGTGATGGTAAAAGAAAGTGCATACATATAAGCTGAAAGTAGTTGTAGCAGAAAGTATGCAGATAGAGAACCAGACTAATACAGTGTAAATATACAGCTGTATTGAACAAATTATCAAAACATTGCACTACACTGATAGGAACAATTTAACACCATCACTTAGAATAATTCATGGGATTAACCAGTACATCTACACAGTGTGATACATATATAATATACATAAAGGTTATCCGATTTGAATGAAATTGGTACATTTATAACAAACCCCGGGATTCAGCAAACTTCCGTACAGAAATAGCTTATTCCTGCATGGAAGGTACCATTCCGATGTAGCATGGCAGCACGCCATGCATATGCATGAAGGCACACTGCCATGCTGCAATATGTACATAAAAATGTGTAAGAGCCCAGGGGGATGTTTGAGAGCAGTGCTCTCACAAGATACACACCTCCTGCACACTAGAATTGCCATATGGCAATGTAAAACAAGCGAGAACACTCGTAAAACACCCACCCCTTCAGAGTAAACAATCTGTACAAAGCCATAAGGGACAATGTCCCACAAAGCCATTAACTCAATAAAATAACAGGTTTAGCATAAGCACATAACACACACCTCCCAACCCATCAGAATAAGCAATCTGTATAAAGCCATAAGGGACAATGTCCTGCAAAGCCATAAAACTTGATAGAATAACAGGTTTAGCATAAGCACATAGCACACACCTCCCAACCCATCAGAGTAAGCAATCTGTACAAAGCCATAAGGGACAATGTCCCACAAAGCCATAAAACTTGACAGAATAACAGGTTTAGCATAAGCACATAGTGCACCCCTCCCACCCCGTCAGAGTAAGCAATCTGTACAAAGCCATAAAGGACAATGTCCCACAATGCCATAAAACGTGATAAAATAAAGGTTTAGCATAAGCACATAGTGCACACCTCCCAACCCATCAGAGTAAGCAATCTGTACAAAGCCATAAGGGACAACATCCCACTAAGCCATAAAACTCAATAGAATAACAAGTTTAGCATAAGCACATAGCGCACACCTCCCAACCTGTCAGAGTAAGCAATCTGTACAAAGCCATAAGGGATAACATCCCACAAAGCCATAAAACTTGATAGAATGACAGGTTTAGCATAAGCACATAGAGCATACCTCCCACCCCAGCAGAGTAAGCAATCTGTATAAAGCAATAAGGGACAATGTCCCACAAAGCCATAAAACTTGATAGAATAACAGGTTTAGCATAAGCACATAGCACACACCTACCAACCCCTCAGAGTAAACAATCTGTACAAAGCCATAAGGGACAATGTCCCACAAAGCCATAAAACTTGATAGAATAACAGGTTTAGCATAAGCACATAGCACACACCTCCCAACCCATCAGAGTAAGCAATCTGTACAAAGCCATAAGGGACAATGTCCCACAAAGCCATAAAACTTGACAGAATAACAGGTTTAGCGTAAGCACATAGTGCACCCCTCCCACCCCATCAGAGTAAGCAATCTGTACAAAGCTATAAAGGACAATGTCCCACAATGCCATAAAACTTGATAGAATAAAGGTTTAGCATAAGCACATAGCACACACCTCCCAACCCATCAGAGCAAATAATCTGTACAAAGCCATAAGGGATAACATCCCACAAAGCCATAACCCAATAGAATAACAGATTTTTCATAAGCACATAGCGCACACCTCCCAACCCATCAGAGTAAGCAATCTGTATAAAGCCATAAGGGACAACATCCCACAAAGCCATAAAACCCAATAGAATAACAAGTTTAGCATAAGCACATAGTGCACACCTCCCAACCTGTCAGAGTAAGCAATCTGTACAAAGCCATAAGGGACAACATCCCACAAAGCCATAAAACTTGATAGAATAACAGGTTTAGCATAAGCACATAGCGCATACCTCCCAACCCAAGCAATCTGTACAAAGCTATAAGGGAAAATGTCCCACAAAGCCATAAACCCAATAGAATAACAGGTTTAGCATAAAGACATAGTGCACACCTCCCAACCCATCAGAGTAAGCAATCTGTACAAAGCCATAAGGGACAACATCCCACAAAGCCATAAACCCAATAGAATAGCAGGTTTAGCATAAGTACACAGTGCACACCTCCCAACCTGTCAGAGTAAGCAATCTGTACAAAGCCATAAGAGTCAATATCCCACAAAGCCATAAACCCGATAGAATAATAAGATTAGCATAAGCACATAACACACACCTCCCAACCCTTCAGAGTAAGCAATCTACACAATGCCATAAGGGACAATACAAAGCCAGAAAGTTGCTATAATAACAGGTTCAGCTTTAGCATGGATATACTGAAGTGTACAAATGAAAAAACACAACAAATATTTTTTTTTTTTAAATATGCAATAAAGTTTAAGCATAGCTGCGCAGGTGTGTCCATTGCTTACCTATGCTTAGGCCACCTGAAACGGCAGGATAAGTTAAAAAGCAATAGACATCCATCATAAGGGTAAGTGCAGTAGTGTAGCGGTTAGACCGTATGCCTTATATATAATCAATCATGGTTCAAGCCTCACCAAAGCCATTGCCTTTTTGTATGTGTGAGCATTACAATTTTAATTTATTTGTATATTTATGTAGGAAGTAACTTATTTTTCTCAACCAGAGTAGTGTATTAGGCCCAGATATGAGGTGTCATTGTAATAAAGTAGTGAAACCCCAATATAAACACAAGTGCCCATACAGTATAGTCACACATGAATAAATTGATTACAGCACATTGGGGGATGTCAGGGAAGGTAAATAATTCTATATAATATAATGAATGGTGAATCAATCCCATACAGGTGTTAGACCAATATAATAAAACATAAGCAATGCTAAGCATTGCACAGCTATGCTGACTTGGTGTAAGCATTGTTTTACATATGAATACTAAACAATGACTAGCCCAGCTAATTGGATTTGCCCATTGGTAAGCAATGCTGAACCTGCCCCTTTAAGCATTGCCAACCTTAGCTAAGCATGTTTGCTCATAGCTTAGCTTAGCTCAGCATTTTCAAAACTATCCAATCATGGCAAAGGGTGGGAAATTGGCTGTATTCAAACCCCGCAGGTGGGAATACAGTTAATAACTGGTTGTAGCTCTCCACTGTAGGCAGTATGGCAGGTGTTGGAGAGGCCATGCACTTTCCGGTGCAGTGCTGGGGCATACAAGAATCCAAGGTCATGGTAGGACTCCTGGTAAAAAAAATATTATGTGAGACTGCTGCAGGACCAGTACCAGGGCTCCTAATATAAAGCAGAAGCCTGGTAAAGTCTCGCCCATGATCTCACCAGTGCCACTGGTATCCCTTGGAATGGTGAGCAGGTCCGGCACCACTATGCCGAATTGAAACGGAGGAAGAAGGAGCTTTTGGAACAGTGGGTCCAAAAAGCAAGACTGAGGGGGGAGATGTCCTAGCAGTGTGTAAGTATTCATAGCAATAACTGTTTACCAAAGTCCAGCCTGTGTACGTGATGGATAGGTATGCATAAATGTTTCTCTATTTTCATTACAGCTGCAGCTGAGCATGCTGTGAACCAGGAAGCCCATGCCAGCAGGTTACAAAGACTGTATCGTGAGGCTGGTGAGTAACAATCCTGCTTGTCATAGTCATACCAAATAAATAAACAAACAGAAGAAACAAACAGGCAAAGGGCATTCACCGGCCTAAAACTAATTAAATTTATTGTAAGCGCTTTCGAATGTAAAAATTCACAAACTTCCTCAGACAAACACAGTTGTTAACTGACTTAGTTTAAATAACCCTCCACATTACTGACATCATATCCTGTAAAACATTTAAAAAAATATTGTCCATTAAATCACAATGTAATGACAAGAACATGTTTCATTCTACATAAAGTTCATTTCACCTTTAACAAAACTTACATTAATTAACATATAAAAGCATATCACAAATATGTAAAGAAGCAACACAAGAACTGTACGATGGTTGAAGAATGAACACTGCTCGTTCCACAGGACGGTATTCACCAGTAGTTTATTACAAATCCAAGTTAAGCGCTTTTGGCTGTACCCCAGCCTTCATCAGAACAAATAAAACATCTAAAGAGGTGAAATATATACACATACGTCTCACAATCAATCAATTAAATAATTAATCAGATGGTACAAAACCGCCAAAAATTTTAAGGATACATGATACATAAAAACTATTTACAATACTCTAAACTCAACACTTCAGTACCCCAGATGTAAACATGGGATTCCTACATATGAATAAAATGCTAAAAAATGGCAAAAAAACTCTAAAAACATGTGTGGGTATGTAAGCAAAACTAATGCTCTCCCTATGGGTGCATATATACGAATGTAAAATATAAAATTTATACAAAAAATTCATACAAAAAATTCATACGTAAACGAGGTAGAATAAAAACTACAGTACAAATAAAAAGTGCTGCTAAATAATTATTCCAACGCTAGAAAAGGTTTAATACTGATAAAATCATTGAGACCGGGTGGTCTCGTGGAATCTGTTATAATTTGCCATTTGCTTTCACACAATGCCAATTTCATTTTCCAATCTCCTCTGAAGGGTATAATGTCCACCTGTTCAATAATAGAAAATAGGAAGTTATGATCGTCTCCCTTTTCCAATATATGCCTGTATAATGCATTTTTAGTGTCATGTTTCCCTATTTTATACAGGTGTTCATAGATACGCCTGTTTAGCTGTCTCTCTGTTTTACCTATATAATGTGCGTTACATATAGTGCAGATAGCCAAATATACAACCTGTTTGGTTTTGCAGTTTCCTTCTACATCTAATGGTGGTAATGACAGATATCATCAAGTTTTATAATCTTATTCAAATTAATATATTTGCACTGTTTACAATTTCCACATTTGACAGTGCCTTTGAATATATCTGCATTTTGTTTAATATAACTACCTCTTTCCAATAGTCTCTTCAAATTAGGGGCTGTTTTGAAAACACATCTCGGTTTAGTATCCAATATATGGTCCTTGTCCATGGCCATCAAAGTCACCCAATGCCTTTCCAATATTTCTTTGATAATGTGTGTACTGGGGGAATACATAAGGACACATACCCTACCCAGAGGTACACTGAGTGTTCCCTCATTAATGGTCGGTTGATATGAACCTAATAGGGGTGGATATTTTCTACCCCATTCGTTGTGAACATAATTGATGACTTCAGTGACCATCTTTTCAGGATAGGCTCTGCTGATGAACATATCCTTAATAGTTCTAAGTTCGGATTCCAAGATGTGTATATTGGACGACATCCTCGCCACACGTATACATTGTCCTTTGATAACATTGTGGAATACGTGAGGTGGGTGGTTGCTACTATAATGGACGTAATCATTTGAGAATGTGGGTTTTCTGTAAATTCTAGAAGTAAACCCACTGTCGTTATTACTCAAAAGTACGTCCAAAAATGAAATTTCTTTGTGACTATACTCGTATGTAAATTGTAAAAACTCCACAGAGTGGTTGAGATGTACCATGAATTCCTGCAACCTATCCTCTGAAGCTTTCCACAAAATAAATATGTCGTCCAGGTACCTGACATATAGAACTATATCTTTGTAGAAAGGTCTCTTGACCACATGTTCAGATTCCCATTCGGCCATGACCAGGTTCGCGAAGATGGGGGCACAAGCTGCTCCCATCGCCACTCCCCTGGTCTGCCTGAAGTACTCCCCATACCAAATAAATAAACAAACAGAAGAAACAAACAGGCAAAGGGCATTCACCGGCCTAAAACTAATTAAATTTATTGTAAGCGCTTTCGAATGTAAAAATTCACAAACTTCCTCAGACAAACACAGTTGTTAACTGACTTAGTTTAAATAACCCTCCACATTATTGACATCATATCCTGTAAAACATTTAAAAAAATATTGTCCATTAAATCACAATGTAATGACAAGAACATGTTTCATTCTACATAAAGTTCATTTCACCTTTAACAAAACTTACATTAATTAACATATAAAAGCATATAAATATATACAAGTATATTAAAACATATAACAATATTAAAACTAGTACACAATTGGTCATTTAACGTCCATTTAAGGCCTTAAGCTTCAAAATACATTTAATGGAACTGTATTCATTTAAACTGGGATAGGTGTAAGTGTTAGTTAATACTTGCCACCATAATTCTCTAAGTTCTAACTCCACAGATACTGGCCCACCTCTAATAGTAGCGTGTATTTGTTCAATAACAAGAAACAAAAATGAATGCTCAGGACATTCAATAATATGTTTCGCTAAAGCATTGTTTGCATCTTTCCTGTTAATGCTATATAAGTGTTCATATATTCTCTTTCTAAAGTGCTTATCAGTTTTACCAATATAGAACTGGGGGCAATTTTGACACTGGGCAAAATATAACACACCATTGGCATTACAATTATATTTACCCTTAACTCTATATTTATTTCTACCTATGGAAAACTATTAGTCACTTTAATATGTTTACACATTCTACAAGAACCACATTTGTACATGCCTCCATCCTTTTGTAAAGGGGGAAATACAGTCTCAACCAAATTTTTAAGGTTCCATCTCCTTTTATAAACAAGTTGAGACAAATCTGGTATCTTGTTTCTAATAAAAGTGTCCTCGTTCAACACCACCCAGTTTTTGTATAGAATACCCCACACAATTTCAGCCTCAATACAAAAAGATGTAATAAAATACAATGAGGCATTAAATGTGTTTGTCACACTGTGCTACATACAAAATATGTCTAGGAATGTCTGTATAAGAATGTTGTAATTACAAGATCAGATTGTACAAGCAAGAGAGACTTAGACAGAAAATAGTGAAGGTAGAGACAACAGTGTCTAAATAGCTCACTCTGATGAAACACAGATTGTTGTATTTTTAGCAGACACAGCGATGGTTTGAATCCCTGGAGTGGTAGTAAGCTGTATGCATAATCATACCTCTCAACTGTACACATTTTTGCAGAATGTCCAGATATTTGGCTCATGTTTTGGCCTGTTCCTCTTTTTCCTGTAAAATCACTAGGATGATCTCAGGATTGTAGTCACTATGTAATAACATATATTTGAGTTTCAGACTTCAAATCCTTTGGAAAATGTATTTTAAACCAAATCCTGTTACTCTAGCAACATTTTAAGTTTATAAGAGCAATATTTAAAATATGTCCCTATTTGTACCCCCATTTGAGGTATGTGCATAATTTCAATTAGGAATCTGGAAATATATGTAGAAACAGGCAGGTAGTGTTAACAAACATTCCCCGCACAGGTCTACTAGGTAAGAGAAATAGAATGTAGCTATAAGATGGTTTAAGTATACACTGTGTACAAACATACCACTGCCCAAACCAAGGCCATAGGGTATCGTAATAATACCTGTAGAGTAATTATTAGAGCAATGATTATTAAAGCTGTGAGTACTGCAAGGATATACAAGTTGTTAATTGATATCCCTCTCCCCTCCCCCACCATATCTGCAACAATAATCCAAACACACAAATCAATGTGTATGTTGTACACCAAACCTACTATTGGCACATATGTCCTATTCTTCAACAAATATTGAAATGTGTTTCTATTAATGTTCCATGTTGAAATACTATAATTGGTGGCCTGTTTCCCTCAATGTAACCTGCATGCCATTGTAATGGCCACTGTGGTTCCATATATGCATGTGTTCTGTTTGCTGTGCAACTGCTCCAAATCTGTTGTTTTCAAGTCCACCCCAAATGTAATCCCTTATTATATACTTTAGAGCCATGTGTTCCAGTTTAAGACCTCTCACTCACTCACACTCAAAATAAATGTAAATCTCACACACACTAACACTTATTTGGGAAGCCTGACAGAAATTTCCAGCTGTGTCTCTCCACAATACAAATGGTAAACACTGCCACCAGAGTCAGACAGGTCTACACACCCTTCAAAGGGTGATCAATTATTATAAAAATAAATGATAGCTATGACCAGAAGCAGCCAGGCATTTGAGTTGATCTGGGGAGTATCAAACAGGAATAAACAATCTCTAATCTCTAAAGAACACACTGATTGTCCAGCCACAACGTAAAATAATGAAAAACATTGATTAAATTTAATAAGAAAAATTATTATTAAAAAATGTGAATCAATAACTTTTAATAAACACCAGAATTCAATCACCAGAAATGTAAAATTAAACTGTTGGATAGAAGTCCGTCATTTTAGAAAAACTCTATCTAAATAACCAAACTTTCCTAATTTAACTAGAAATACTGTCCCTGATCTAATCTAAAACATAACAGCAAGGCAAAAGCAGGCTTACAGTTCTGATGAGTCTTTTTTTTTATATCCACTGCACAGCAGTGTAACTGACTGCAGCTCTTCACTAACTGCCCACAACTGACTTCAACAGTCTATTTTATATTCCAAGGTAACAGTCTCAACTGTCTTATTTTAAAAATGACAATCAGCTGTTTGAAAAAGTTATTTTTCCTGTCAATCATCTGTTCAAATAATCACCTAGAAATATTCTAATGACTTCACCTACTGATCAGCTGGTTCTCCACAGACAGTTTGTACTTTATCTCCCTCACAAACGTGTAGTTAGAAATGTATCAAAACACTGACAGATTCTTTAAACATTTTGTATAAGCAGGGAAATACTCAACATTTTAAAAACTTATTTGCATTTTCACAGTTAGACATCCTGGCATACAATACAAGTTAATCTGAGACTATACACAATACTCCTGCCAGACATGATAACACAGATGCCAGTATTTTCATTTTCTTCACAAAGTATTTTAATTAATGTTGTAAAACTTAAGAAAAAGGTATATAATTTGCCTGTCTAATTAACCTATCAGGAGTAGGCTGTATACTATTTAAATTTGTAGTGATGGTGCATTTGACTGTTTAAAGTTTGACAAAGCCTGTTGGTGAAAGTGCTTACTTATTTATTTGCAAATAATAAAATCCTATTTTATTGAATATTTACGTTGATATATCATCTTTGGATCGCTTTTGGTATTTATATACAGCTTAAGAAGTCTTACAGGAGATCGTTTTGAAACCTTGGATATACAGTTATCAACTGCTCTTATTTGTGAGACTTTCATTTGAACTGAATTGCTTTATTCATCTTCGCACCTGCATGACAAACGTTTGTTCAAGTGACTATTATAGTTTTATTATTCGTGCAGGAGTGTTTATCCTGTGTGCGGTTTTTGTTTTTACTATTTTATTTCATTTTTGTAAGTACCGCCCCAGGGAGATGGCAGAAAGCATTACAGACACTTTGGTAGAATTACCATATAGACCGGAAGACGTAGTTACGCATTGTCGGAAGTCTGCGTGTTTCGTGGAGTGTGTTGCAGGTCTTGAGAACCAGTTGCTTTCGTTTGAAGTAGAAACCGAACAAGACCCTAACGGTGAGGACATTGGCGACATTACTGGATTAAATACAGAGTTAATTCGATTGGAAATGGAACTTTTGAAGTTGAAAAGGTTACAACTCCAACGTCAGCATTTTGAAGCCTGCATCGTTAAGCAAGTTGTTCCACGGGGACTCCGTGTGCTTAAGATGCCAACATCAGGTAACTTACACCCTGAATTGCTGCTTAAATGGCAACGCTTAAACCTTGACTTAAGCTACAATTATATGAAACTCTTAAATGAGTTTCATGGGGCAGAGGAAGAGTCCCTACGTGACAGTGTTAATAAACATTATAATATGATTGTGTCTAGATTTAAAAGCCCTAAAATGGAATATGGATTAGAGAGAATGATGGACAATGTACACATTTATGAGAAACGTTTATTAGAACAAAAACGGAACAAGCTTTTAAGGGACATTAAAGATTTCAAAAATGGCCATGTCTTCACATGGCCGAGATACAATAATGTTAGTAATGTTAATAATGGTATTATTAATGGTAATAGTTCTGATATAAATGTGAATAGTTCGCAACATAGAAGTGTAAATGTATCTTCTGAAAGAAAAAGAAGGTATGAAGATGGAAGTAGTAATAATACTACTTCGTGTTTATTGCCAAATGTTAATACTGTTGATGCCAATAATAGTTTAGACCGAGAGAATGTTTCAGATAACAGTGAGACAGTGAATGTTCAAAATAATGGGAGTGTGTGTCATCAGATGTTGTCAATATACCTGATACTGGGTTGGAGCGTACTGTATTGATCACAAGTGCGCTCGAAGAAACTGATGTAAGTGATAGTGTAGTGGTGAGAAAAAAGGTTCAAACTGAAAGGTGTTTAACCGCAACTAGGGATGTTGGGAGATGTGTCCTGCAGGCTCCTTTTCCGATAGCCATCAAACAGTTCACTGGGAGACAGAGGTCGAGGAGCAGGGGCAGATACAAACGGAAGGGGTCGGGGGAGGAACCAATAGGTCACACACTCAAAAAGATGTGGGAGAAAGTCGATCATCCCTAGTTATTAATCTATCTGATAGAATTATTAGTAGATTTGAGGAAGAATTACTAAACAAAGGACTCAGTTTCATTCCAACTTGTGATAGTGAGGTTACAGACTCTGTGTTAGATGTGAAAATGTTCACACGAAATGTGCAGTTACAATTCGAGTATAGAAGTCTGTCAGAGAACAGTGTGGAATATGAAGGGTTTCGTTGAAATAGTACATATATACCTATACAGCATCCATTGTTAGATACATTTTCAAAGTTAGTAGAAAATGATATATATGAAATGTACAGAAAGAAGAAACTAGCTTCTACTCAGAGAAATAAAAATAAAAATAGATGTAATCTAACGTTCCTACAGAGGAAAGCCTTAGAAAATCTACGTAAAGATGAATCAATCATTATTAGACCATCAGATAAAGGTGGCCCAGTAGTTATAATGAATAATAATGATTATATTTTGAGTATGGAAGAGATGTTGGGCGATGATTTGTTTTATGGTGTAATATGTATGGATGATGTAGGTGTTAAGATTTTTCGTGTGCATGACACACTAGAGGATTTATCCAAGAGTTGTATTATTTCTGACAATTTATATAAGTTTTTGAAAGTTCTAAATCCCCTCATACCTATAATCCATGGTCTACCCAAAGTTCATAAGTCTATGATAAAACCACCCATGCGTCCAATAGTAGCAGGGCAAGGATGGCTCACTGAGCCATTTTCTTTGTTTGTAGAGCATCATGTTAGGCCTGTTGTGGATGCTAACCCATACATACTTAAAGATAGTAAAGAGTTTCTCATTGAATTGTATGAGTACACTAGGACATTGAGTGAGCATGAGCAATATATAATGGTAACTTTGGATGTGGTTAGCCTCTTTACGGTGATACCCAATGAAGAAGGAATATTGAGAATACAAAGATACTTAAGAAATAATAGTGATTTAAGAGAAGAAATCATAGATTTGATAGCTTTATTTTTGGAGATCATATTACAAAATAATGTTTTTATTTTTAATGGTAAAATATATACACAGAAGGATGGCATAGCTATGAGCACTTCATGTGCCAATAGCTACGCCAACCTGGTTATGGCCGACTGGGAAGGAGAGTTTTTGCTTACAGACTTAGATTTTCAAAACAATGTTGGCTTTTTTAGAAGATTTGTTGATGATCTTTTTATTTTGTGGAGAGGGGATGAGCTGTCGTTGTTGCATTTTGTGGAAAGAATGAATGAATTTACAGATGTCCTTAAATTCACTTTGAATTATTCCTTAAACAGTATTTCCTTTTTAGATGTTAATATAATGAGGTTAGATAGTGGCCTACTGAACACGAATGTGTATAGGAAACCATGTTATAGAAATACGCTTTTACATAGGCGTAGTATGCACCCTGATTTCGTGTTTAGGAATGTGATTAAGGGACAACTGATGAGGGCCTCGAGACTAAACCCCACCAACACAGGGTACACACAGGAAGTATTGGATTTGAAGAACAGGCTTTTGGATAGACAGTATAGAAGCAGAGATATAGATAGAACTATTGCTACAGTGAATGAGATGAGGGGTAATAAGGCACATCCGTACTTTTCTGAATAATATAGCGGAGAGTTTGAGTCATCATTTAGTAGAGACAATGAACAAACAAAAATGGGAATGACTCTTTACTATACAAGGGACGTTAAGGAAATTGAAGGAATTATAGAAAAACACTGGGAAATTATTAGGTTAGATGAGGAATTAAATGAGTTAGTAGGTGACATTCCTAGATTTATATATAAGAATAAACCTAATTTAAGGCATAAATTATGTTATAAATCAACTATGGAGAAGATTGTTAATGATACTGCTGTGTTTAACACACGTCCATGCCAGAATTGTAATCAGTGTGCGTATATTGATAGTGATATGAAGTTTGTACATCCGGTAACGCACATTGAATATAATTTTAGAACTAGAACAGATTGTAGGAGTACCCATGTTGTTTATTTAGCTAAGTGTGTCCAGTGTCCTGCGTTTTACGTAGGTAAGACTTATAGACAGCTAAGAGAATGTATGAGAGATCATCTGTACCGTACACGGATAGGGTCGTTGAATTATGCTTTAGCTAAACATGTGATTAACATGGGAGCTACACATTATTTTGGATTTAGAGTATTACAGCATATTAAATCTGGTCTTAGAAGGGGTGAAGTTGACAACTATTTACAGGAATGTGAAACGCGCTGGATTATACGGTTAAGAGCAGATAAGTTTCCTGGGCTTAATGATAAAGTGCAGATCCAACCACTATTACGTAAGAGGAGATTAAGGAAGCCCACACACCATTAACTAGTTTGAATTAAGGTAGGTAGTAACACCCAGTGCTTTGTTGTTTTGTAGTTAGGTAATTGTCATAACATATTCATCCATGACAATATATCTAATATATACATATTTTATTTTTTTTGGCGTATATATGCTATATATGTGTATTAGTATATTTATTCTGTTTGATATATATATATATTTTTGACTGGGCTGAAATTCATGTTATCTGAACTCTTACCAGAGTGTTCTAAATGTATGATTTTAGAGTTTAGGTGAATGTTTATTAACATAATGGAATGCGTTTTTAGTATATATTTATGTGTATTTATATATTATAAACATATGATTATATGTATATTTATAACATGTTTTCAGATTTTTTAGGTGCTAGTTTATTGAGTATGCTAAATTTTTTTATATATAGATATTTTATGTATTGTACGCATATATCTATGTACTTAGAACACTGATAGATCAGGATTGGTTAACAGTTTAGAATATATGTATAAGCTTCACTAGTGAGATGTAAGAACAGAGATGCCTTTTGTGCTTGGTGCATCTTTAAAGTTCAATTGAATAATTTGCCTGTCTAATTAACCTATCAGGAGTAGGCTGTATACTGTTTAAATTTGTAGTGATGGTGCATTTGACTGTTTAAAGTTTGACAAAGCCTGTTGGTGAAAGCGCTTACTTATTTATTTGCAAATAATAAAATCCTATTTTATTGAATATTTACATTGATATATCATCTTTGGATCGCTTTTGGTATTTATATACAGCTTAAGAAGTCTTACAGGAGATCGTTTTGAAACCTTGGATATACAGTTATCAACTGCTCTTATTTGTGAGACTTTCATTTGAACTGAATTGCTTTATTCATCTTCGCACCTGCATGACAAACGTTTGTTCAAGTGACTAAAAAGGTATATTTGTTTAATATTTTAAATAAATAAGGCTGTTCACTGAATTGAAATCTGTATCAATATCTAGACTTTATTATTGATAGTTTTTTTTTTTTCTTTGCCATATCAATTAATAAAAAAACTTCTAATATTGTATTGTACTCTTTTGTTAATTAATTCCAGGAGTATATGGTTTAGCCTTTTTGCTAGTATAGATATGAAAATGTTGTAGTCTACATTCAAAAGTGAGATAGGGCAATTAGAAGAACATGATACAGGATCTTTATCTGATTTTAAAATATGTGTAATTATAGAGTATCTTCAAGGGGGTATTAGTAGAGCTTTTGACTTCTTCAAAGACGTTTTTCTTTTTTAAATTATTGTCAGCTAGCAGTTTATATAGTTCTGGGATGATACCATCTAATCATGTAGCCTTGTTGGTTTTGAGACTTTTAATTTGGTCTTTCAATCTTTTAAAAGAAAAAGAACTATCAATTTTACTTTTCAGTTCATTAGTTAATTTTTTGAAAGAAAATATACATCATGAATTATCAATTAGTTCATTATTATCTAGGTTTGTCTTTGTTTTTTAATTTTTTCATAATATTTACTAAAACATTGTATTATGTCATTTTTATTCATTATTTTGATGTTTTCCTCTCTTTATATACAGTCTCATTAATGTGATTGATTTTGTTCATATTTTTTGATATAATGGCTATTTTATGTAGATTTTTTGGCTTTACTGAATAAGACTGTAGCTTAGTTTTTTTTCCAGATTGATTGAGATCTTGTGTTGAAGTATTTCCTGATATTCCTTATTCAGTTTTTTTAACTCCATATTTGCAGCTTTGTCATTGGGCTTTAAGTTTAACTTCAATTTATCCATATTAGATTGCAGAGCAAGCAAACCCTTGTCCCATTATTTCCTTTTACGCATACACCAGTGTTTAACTTTAGCAAGTAAATAGGCTTTTAGGGTGTTCCATAATATAGCATCTGACACCTCTCCATTGTTATTAAATTCCATGAATTTATTAATTTCTCTCAAATGCTAATCATTAAAACCTTTTATTTTATTTGTGTATGCAGATAACCTTTGGTGATGAATTAAGATATCTGAGCTAAAGGTTAGAGTGAATGTAATGGCATTATGGCACAGGACTATTAATAAAGCTTCTGTTTTTTTAATAATGCTCAGTTCATTCAAAAACTTTATCAGTATTGGTTTGTGTTCCATATTTGAAGGAATAATGGGCATACTTTAAAAAGCTTTATAGTTTTAAGTCTAAAATATTCCTACTCTATTTCTACTCCCACAGTAAATAGATGCATTGCTGATACTGTACTTTGCAAAGAGGGTGGATGCTGCACTCCTTTTTGGTGAAGATACCTAGTAACTATGAACCTGTTATCAGTTTGCCATCCATTCCGTATTGCAATATTGCTAGCTTATCATTTTTTTAGTGTAAGATAGGCAATTTATTCCTCAAGGGTAACGGGCACTTTATTTGTAGATGAAACAATGAAATACAAAGTTGTTTGGTAGCAGCAGCCTCTTCATTAGTTACAAATCTCTTTAATGTGGAATTATTTAGATGACTTTTACTTCAGAGATTGTGCATATGTACTGATACTGGTGGACTGTAAAAGTTTGAGTAGACTTTTATGATGGAAATGTTCTGAATTGGGCAGTTTTGTCATTACTGGTGCATGCATTTTGTTTCATTGTTTTCTGGAAAAATGTCAAAACAAATTTAAAACACCCTCTAAAACTGTATTGTATTGTACAAGGAATATAATTTAATACAATCGGGAAGGTGTATGAAAGAGCATGTATATGTTTCATGTGTAAAATCACAGCCCAAACCCAAAGTTAATTTGCCACGGGCAAAATGTATTTTCTTTGAATGTGGGTTTCAATGCTGTTTCGGTGAATGTGAGTTTTCAAGGGCAGAGAAGTTTTAATGCTAAGTCTGTTTTCATTGTGAGACTGCATTGCTTTGTTTAGCAGATATGATATCTATTAGTGTTTGCACTGCAAAATCAAAATAAAACTTTCAAATGAAGTCCAAATCATCGCAGAAGTAAAGCAGTATGCACATTAGTGTTTATGGTTTTTGTTTTTCAGCTTTTCCCGGTTAGTGTTTATGGTAAATGGGGTGAAATAGCCAAGTAATGGTTCATTGGAATGGCTGGGGGGGGGGAGCTCCATTCAACCAGGATTTTATGAGGTGGGGGAAGGGCAGCAAACACAGACAACCCCAGCTGAACTATACCTCTCAACTGTCCAGATTTTTGCAGAATGAAGAGATTTGTGCTTCTTATTTTTGGTTTGTTCCTCATAAAATTTGTGGTTTTCTGTCAAATCATTTAGGAATGAAGTCACTAAATAATGACAGACACTGAGTTTCAGACTTCATAACCTTCAGAAAATTGCATGCTGAAGCAAGACCTGTTATTCTATCAACTGTCTCAGTTTATACAAGAGCAATTTTTAGTACTGTTTGTATGTTCCCCCAATATATTTGGCGTTGTCCAGATTTCCTGCATTAACAGGTTGAGAGGTACGTGCAAATAAATTGCTTTATAGAATTAAGCATATCCAAACCTCTCAACTGTACCCGATTTTGGCTCAAAATGTTGCTCTTCCCCTAATAATCTCTCCGCAAAATGGCAGTTTTGGAAGAAAACATGGAGGGTTTACAATTAATAAATAACTGTAATAATCAGTTATAGATTGCTTTTATTTCAGAAATGCATGTAGATTCCTTTATTTTGTCAGCTGCTCATGTTAGCAGTACTAATATTAAAAAGTGTCCCTTCTTTGCAGGTTCCTAGCTGTATTGTGTGGCTATTTTATATTTTTGAATCACATTTTTGGTCCATTTTTCATAAAATTGTGTTTTTTTTTGGCAAATTATTGACAAATCATTAAAGACTGAAGTTAGAAAATAATGACAGACATTTCAGTTTCAGATTTCATACCCTTCAGAAAATTCATACTAATGCAAGACTTACTATTCTATTATCTTTCTAAGTTTATAAGAGCAATATTTAAAAATTGTCCTTATTTTTGGGCCTTTGTCCCACTTCTATGTATAGCTTTGTCCAGATTTCTTGCTCTGAGGTTGAGAGGTATGACAAATGTGCCAGGGCCATCGCAGTCAGCCAGAGACATTTCAAATTGTGACATACTTGTTGCACCCCACTCCTCTATGTAGTGACTCTGGATGTGTCCAAGCAAGGCAAGGAACAGTTATGCAGTATAAATCTGCAGACTATCCTCCCATCCAAGGTAGACACAAGTACTACAATGGCTTTTCATCTGTCCTTGATTTTGCAGAATGTTCTGGTTTCTATCATATTTTTATACTGTTGATTTATGCTTATTATTCAGAAAGTGCCTGTTGATCTGTGTTTAAGTAGCAATGCTTTAACAACCATCTGGTAAGCTTGTCTGAGATTGTAAGATGCAAGTAAGTTTTAATAAGCATACTGTTAACGAACTTCCAACATTGAAAGCCTTTCTGTTGTTGCCATGCAGAGAATACTTACATAACTAGATAACATATAAGCCTTGGGTATTGAAATGCATATGACAGTATTTGTAATAAAGGACAGGATTACATTAATTTAAGAGCTCATTACAGGCTTTACATGCAAAGTAAACAGAATGCCAATCTATCATGTGTGGTCCATAGCCTGTGCAGTAATCCTTTAAGCAATGTATGTTGAGCTTGTTTCCTGTTTGCTTTTCATTTTTTACTTTGATCATGTTTTCCCCATGAAATAAGTAGATAGTTGTTGTCAGGCAGCAGGTCTTTTTTGGATAAGAAACATTTTTACAAGTGGGGGTATCACAGAGATTGCTACTTTCAGCATGTTACTTGGTACTTTAAAAAAGCTGAATATAAATTATAATTAGAACCGCAGTGCAAGGAGAAGTGGTTTGAGTTGAGTGCTGCTTGTTTTGTTATACTTGATTTTGACTGGCATTCCAGTAATGTATTTAAAAAGTAATTCATTTTTTCATGCCTCACAACCTTTTTGTTTCCATGTAGATATTAAGTAAGCTGCCATGCAGCCAATGGATTGAAATATTTTTTTTCTTCTACACTTTCCTTTTTTCTTGATTGGATTCTCATAATGATGGTTTGGAACCCAGGGCAGCATATTTAATTAAAGTTACAGTTTTTGTGGTTTTGATCATAGCTGCTCCCCTTTCTAGTTGGCCACACCCATTCGCATTGACCCCACCCATTCAGCTGTCACCTGCAGCACACCTTTGATTTGAAGTCACCAGCCACCACTGGACAACTGCCATCAACAGACTTTACAATAAGGAGAAGAAATTACTGTGTAAGAGTAAGAGAGAGCGAGCCCTAAACTGGAAACATTCCCTCCTCAGCTTAAACAAGCAAATAAGACTTCTTGTGAAGTCCTCCAAAGCATACAAAAAATCCTAATTAGCTTCCTCAACTAAGAACAACCATAACGTGTTCTTTAGTTACATCCATAACCTAAAAGGAAAGGCACAGATCTGTGATGAACTGGTAGTTAATGATACCACATATACTGAGCATGTCAACATAACTAACTTGTTGGCTGACAGGTTCTGTGAAAACATCACTCCCCTGTCCCCAGCACACGTACCCCATGACATGCTTATCACCTATCCCCTACCTCGTATCTCTAAAGAGCAGGTTGTAAATGGCTTCTCTAAGGCCAAAAACACAACATCTATGGGACCTGATAACATCTCATGCTGCGTCCTACATGTGCTCCAACAAGAATCAGCAACACCATTGGGTACTCTTTCCAATCATAGTCTAAGCATCAGCTTCTTCCCAGCTGAATGAAAAATGGTGACTGTTATTCCCTTACACAAAGGTTTTGCTTCCATTGTCCCTGGGAACTATAGACCTATTAGCTTGATTAGTCTTATATGCAAGGCCATGGAAAGAATCATGATGGACCTTATCAACAAAGATATAGGCAATCTCCAAACTCACCCAGCTAGGTATCAACTCTTATATCGTTAGATGGGTCACTAACTGGCTCACTGATAGAAAACATATAGTCAAAATAGGGGAATAGACCTCCAACAGCAAACCTGTAATCAGTGGTGTTCCACAAGGATCAGTTCTGGGACCTCTACTGTTTTAAATCTATTTCTTTAAAGTACAAGCAGAACTAACAAAACTGACAAAGTTTGCTGATGACTGCAAAGTAGGAGTGGTCATAGAATCTTCAAATGATGTCAACATTCTACAAGAGGGTCTTACACAAACAAATGATTGGTGCCAAGTCATGGCCTTAAACTCAATGCAAAAAAAATGTGTTATCATCCCTTTCAGTAAGAGCAATATTCCTGCTAACTACCACATCAATAGTAACACCCTAAGTACACACTCATCTGTGTGAGATCTGGGCACACAGGTTGACAGCAACCTTATCTTTGATCGCCATGTCTCCAGAGTGGTAAGAAGGGCATTCTAGATTGCTTGTCTCATAAGTAAGGGAACTGCCTCCAGAAAAAAATAAGTTATAACCTCCCTGTACTCTTCTCTCATCAGGCCATTAATTGAGCACAATGCCCCTTTTGTTATGTACCTTTCCAAGTACCTACAGCAAATGGAGAGACCACAAAGGTCCCTCACAAGGAACATTCAAGGTTTTCTGCATCTGTCGTATGTGGATCAGCTGAAATCACTGTCTCTTTATTCTGTTTCATACATAAGTAGAGACGATATCTGCCTTGCATATAAGCAATCTCTGAGCCTGCTTTACTGGAAATGCTGCATATCCGCAAGTCAAATGGTACATGGGTTACTCGCTCTAAAGACCTTAATCTGGCATGTGACATTAATAGAACCTGCTGGAGGGACAGATTTGTCTCCTAGAAGTTACCACACCTTTGGAACAGACTCCCACTCCCATAACAGTAACTGACAATTAAAAAGGGAAGGAAGAATTGACCAAGAACACTAAAATATGGGAGAGGGGAAGGAGGAACGCACTATATAAAACTTAATTAACACACAACAAGAAAAAGTCTAAAGAAATCTGAAGACCACTTATGAGATCTGACATATGTTAACTTGGGGTATTATGGATAAAGGAAGGAGCTTAAGAGTTCTGGGATCCGATGATCTGTTAGAAGTGGAAGAGTCAGATCTAAGTTTCAGATGTGAACCCATCAGTTGAGGAATGAATGAAAATGACAATATCAGATGTGTAGTTCTCCCATGTCCAGTGAGGGCAGCCCTACAACTGCAGAGGATGTGCCAGTCCCTTGATCCTTAGTGACTTTCTGAGGAGGTACCTCACAGTGACCAACAGGAAAAGATGGGTGATCTGAGGATGACGTTTTAGGCACAGCAGACACCCACCAGTAGATAAGGCAGTGATGAAGCCAGAAGGACATCCAAGGACTCCCTAAAATGTTCTTCTTTTTCTGGATAGTGGAAGCAAGAACCATGAAGACTGAATATTGCTTATTGTTTCATGTTAGAGCTGGAATGGAGATCTCACAGGCAGGAAGCAGAGCCTGAGTGAGTCAATAAATCTTCTGACAGGAAAATTAAGGATCTGAGGTAAAATATTCAGTGACAATCACCAAAAGCACCACATTCTTCTCCCTCTACACACACCCACCCACACACAAAGAGACTCACTCTACACAAACAGGTAGATTATGTTAATAAGAATAGATTTTTAAAGAGTTTTGTCACTCAAGCATTATATAAGCAAAAATTCCCTCAGCAACCTGACAGTTCCACAAAAAAAGCATTTTCTAGCATAGCATAATGAAATTCAAAGGAAAATGGTTTTCACAGAAAAATTATGTAGTGGAAGGTTTTCCGTAAAGGGGAATCAGTGTATCTGTCCATCCCTAAAAGGATCACTAGCTGACAGTCAGATCGAGAAATTTTACCTCAAAACTTGCAGTTTCCAGTCAGAAGGCTTATTGACTAACTCAGGTTTCATTACCCAATTGTGAGATCTCTTTCCCAGCTTGAACAGGAAGTTAATTTGTACAGAAAGGGGAAGCAGAAAAAAAGTTGGTCAGACTGCAAACGACATGTTATGTTTAAGTGAAAACCCTTGGATGTAGCATATCTTGATACAAAGCACAATGCTACACATGAATCACAAAACCCTCATATTATCAATACCACAGGCTAGTGAAACAAATCAATGAAAAAACACAATATTGCCATTTATAGTACATTTAATTTATGATTTTATTGAATCAAAAATTCTGATTAAATAAAAATCATGAAAACTGATGTCTCTTTCTAACTGCTGCCATTTCATAGTGTTCTGTATTTTTAAATATAAATTATTTTTAATAACAGCAGCAAAGTTTATAGAAACATTTCTTAACAGCAACACGGAAGCTTTTCAAATGAAAACGTAAGCGCTTCAATAGAGATGACTTATCCATATGATCAGTTGTGTTACTGTCAGTGTCTGTATCTACTTTCTTGTGTTTGTGGTAGACCAAAACTTCAGTTTCTGTGACAAAGGATTTAATCTCACTGCCCATGAATGCCTTGTCCTGACTGTAAGAAATGAGATCTTCCTTATATTCAAAGTTTGAGACATTGTTGCTTTTCTCACTGTCTACATCTACCTTGTTCTGACTGCAGGAAGAGACATCTTCATTATTCTCAGAGTCTGGAACAGCGGTACTTCTCTCACTGCTCACATCTGTCTTGTGCTGACTGCCAGGGATGTTCTCTTCAGTGTCTTCAGATTCTGGAACAGCAGTACTTCTCTCACTGCCCACATCTGTCTTGTGCTGACTGCCAGGGATGTTCTCTTCAGTGTCTTCAGATTCTGGAACAACAGTACTCTCACTACTCACATCTGTCTTGTGCTGACTGCCAGGGATGTTCTCTTCAGTGTCTTCAGATTCTGGAACAGCAGTACTTCTCTCACTGCCCACATCTGTCTTGTGCTGACTGCCAGGGATGTTCTCTTCAGTGTCTTCAGATTCTGGAACAGCAGTACTTCTCTCACTGCTCACATCTGTCTTGTGCTGACTGCCAGGGATGTTCTCTTCAGTGTCTTCAGATTCTGGAACAGCAGTACTTCTCTCACTGCCCACATCTGTCTTGTGCTGACTGCCAGGGATGTTCTCTTCAGTGTCTTCAGATTCTGGAACAGCAGTACTTCTCTCACTGCCCACATCTGTCTTGTGCTGACTGCCAGAGATGTTCTCTTCAGTGTCTTCAGATTCTGGAACAGCAGTACTTCTCTCACTGCCCACATCAGCCTTGGGCTTTCTGCAGGGTACAACATCTTCAGTGATTATTTTCTTTCTGTACATGAGTGCTATGTCCTCAGTGCAGGGGATGTTGAGTTCATTATCTAAGACAGTGGTGTTTCTCTCAGTGCCTGCAGCAGCTTCGACATGACTACAAGCTATGATGTCGTCAGCATTTTGGACAGTTGTATTTTTCTCACTGCCCACATCTGTCTTGTCCTGACTGCCAGGGATGTTCTCTTCAGTGTCCTCAGAGACTGGAACAGCAGTACTTCTCTCACTGCCCACATCTGTCTTGTCCTGACTTCCAGGGATGTTCTCTTCAGTGTCTTCAGAGTCTGGAACAGCAGTACTTCTCTCACTCCTCACATCTGTCTTGTCCTGACTGCAGGGTACAACATCTTCAGTGATTATTTTCTCTCTGTACATGAGTGCTATGTCCTCAGTGCAGGGGATGTTGCGTTCATCATCTAAGACCGTGGTGTTTCTCTCAGTGCCTGGAACAGCCTCGACCTGACTACAAGCTATGATATCATCAGCATTTTGGACAGTTGTACTTCTCTCACTGCCCACATCTGTCTTGTGCTGACTGCCAGGGATGTTCTCTTCAGTGACTTCAGAGTCTGGAAGAGCAGTACTTCTCTCACTGCCCACATCAGCCTTAGACTTACTGCAGGGTGCGACATCTTCAGTGATTATTTTCTCTCTGTACATGAGAGATATGTCCTCAGTGCAGGGGATGTTAAGTTCATCATCTAAGACCATGGTGTTTCTTTCAGTGTCTGCAGCAGCCTCGACATGACTACAAGCTATGATGTCTTCAGCATTTTGGACAGTTGTACTTCTCTCACTGCCCACATCTGTCTTGTGCTGACTGCCAGGGATGGTCTCTTCAGTGTCTTCAGATTCTGGAACAGCAGTACTTCTCTCACTGCCCACATCTGTCTTGTGCTGACTGCCAGGGATGTTCTCTTCAGTGTCTTCAGATTCTGGAACAGCAGTACTTCTCTCACTGCCCACATCTGTCTTGTGCTGACTGCCAGGGATGTTCTCTTCAGTGTCTTCAGATTCTGGAACAGCAGTACTTCTCTCACTGCTCACATCTGTCTTGTGCCGACTGCCAGGGATGTTCTCTTCAGTGTCTTCAGATTCTGGAACACCAGTACTTTTCTCACTGCCCACATCTGTCTTGTGCTGACTGCCAGGGATGTTCTCTTCAGTGTCTTCAGATTCTGGAGCAGCAGTACTTCTCTCACTGCCCACATCTGTCTTGTCCTGACTGCCAGCGATGTTCTCTGAAGTGTCTTCAGAGTCTGGGATAGTGGTACTTATCACACTGCCTTTGACCTGATTACAGGGGATAAAATATATTATTAATGTTAATTTCACTAGGAATGAGTAGATGGCTTTAAAATGTTTGGAAACAGATATGTTTATTGTAATAAAACCAGATGATGAAGGGTGAAATATAGTGGTAATGAAGGATGATTTTTATGAAAGAATGTGTCTTGTTTTATTGAGTAACACATTAGAATATCAATTGTTAGATGATAATCCACTACAACAAATTCAAAGTAGTAAAAAAACAAAACAAAGAAAATGCAGACCAAGGGATAAATACTCCGTTGCTAAAAATATATAAATAACTGAAGTAATGTAACAGGTAAGCAACGGATGAACCAGGCAGAAGCCAAACAGAAAAATGCAGCTGCTATAGCAATGAGGCACAGTCACCAATTCTTCCAGTAAACAAAATACTCCATAAGGAAAATGCAGGCATCAAGGCAGGAAAAACACAGTCACAAAGTCCTCCAGTAGTATAGCAGCTGCATTTTTCTGCTTGGCTTCTGCCTGGTTCATCCGTTGCTTACCTGTTACATAAATTCAAAGTAGTATTGTGATGCTACTGAAGAACTTGGTTAATAGGGGTGTATTATCAGAAATACTAAGGGATGGACTAGTAGTAGTGAAACCTTGTATCCCATTATTTTATATACTACCTAAAATCCATAAGAACATGGTGAATCCTCTGGGGAGACCTATTGTTTCTCAGGTTGTGGGGGGGGGGGGTCCCATGGAAAGATTTGTAATTTTGTGGACAGAATTATTCAGCCTTACGTTATACAGCTTCTTTCGTACATTAGTGACACACAACATTTTCTTAGCGAGATTAAATAGGTTAAGTGGCAGGAAGGGTATTTTAGTGACGGTGATTGCAAATAGCTTGTATACTTCTACTGAATATAAATTCAGATTGGAGGCTATTGCTCATTATTTAGCAGATGTTAATGGGTTACACAGTATGCTGAATATCACTAGTTTTATTTTGAATAATAATTGATTTTCTTTTGATGGGAATTTCTATAGGCTATTAAGAGGCACAGCGATGGGAGAAAAATTTGCTCCCAGGTATACCAATTTTTATTTATGGGAAGGTTTGAGGAGATATTTTTGTATAGAGCGTCATATTTTGTTTATAATATATTTTTTTATAAATGTTACATTGATGATTTATCTTTAATAGTAAAGGGTTCTCAGAAGCAGTTTGATAATTTTATGCAGGTAATACAGAAGAATTATTTTGGTTTATTTTCATACAATATTTATAATAATAGTATTCATTATTTAGATGTGAAGTTGTAAAGCCTAAATGGTGAGATACATTCCACGTTATATAAAACATAACTTCTCTAAATACCTTCCTATGTGCTTCTAGTGCACACCCTGGCCATTTGATGTGGTCTTTGCCCTGTGTTGAATTTGATAGGCCTAGAACGTTATGTTCAGAGGAGGTTAAATTCCAAGATGTGGCCATGGACATAGTTAATAGACTATTATCTAGGGGTTATAAATATGACCTTCTTATTACTACATACTAGAAGGTTGAGGATGTGTGCAATAAAGTTGATTGGAAAGGTAAATATGGTAGAAACGTTTATAGAAATGAGGTATCCGGAAGACATGTATTTTGTGACTCGCTATGCTCCATTTATTGAAGGAGAGTCACATATTTTGAAGAAATATTGGTATATAATAACATCAGATGAGATATATAAAAATATGACATTGAATATTTCTTTTAGAAATTCATCCAGTATTGGGAGTAGGGCTATACATACAGAGAAAAGGAGTGAGACTGAGGATTTAAAATGTAAGGACTGTACAACTTGTAGGTATTTGGGAAAAGAGGATACCTGCATAATTAATGATTATTTAGGGTTCCAGGGACATTTAACTGTTATCAGAAGATGCTACTATATGGCTTGGTCTCTCCCTGTAATAAATTCTATATAAGTAAGACGATACATCAGGTTAAGGTGAGACTATGAGAGCATATTCGAGATGTTAAAAATAATTCCCCTATGAGCCCAGTAGCATCACATTTCTCAGAGCATCATAAGAGTGATTCTTCTCTGTTAAAAGTTTTTATAATGTTTGTATTTAAAGACAGTGAAAAAGAGCTCACCTCTGTTGCTGCATTTTTTGCAGACATATTTTTATCTGCCTTAGCAGGAGCTGTTTTATCACACCAGAAATTTCTGAGTACTGCCATTGCAGCGTTTTCCTTTGCTCTTTTCTTATTTCGACCTCTACCAGTAAATGTATGCCCGTCAATTTCAACCTATATAAAAAAAAAAAATAATCGTAAACAATTGTCTGGTAAAGTTAAAAAAACATACATTATTTAAGTTGACAAACTTAGTATCCATGAGACACTGCTATTTTCAGAGGAGAACCAAGATGGAATTCTTACTGTTGAAGGGTAAAGTGGCCAGAACACCAGGAGCATATCCCTTTTCCAAGGAAGTCTTCACCATTTGTACCTGCTATTGCAAACTCCTCAGTCTTTCCAGAAGTTGACAGATATGTCACCTGTTTATTATAATCTCATAAATGATTTGAACCAACTAGTAAAATGTGGTCAGACCTGTCTCATTCCATTTTGGTTTTCCCGAAAAAGAATAAAAATGTAGCAAAAGATAAGCTGGAGTATAATTTTTTACTTTGCTGTTTAACTGTTAGAATTCCAGTTTTCCTATCAATATAGGCCTTGTTGCTCTTTCTATCTGTGCTGGAATTTTCACTTTGTGCCACGTCTGACTGATATACTCTTGCTATAACACCACGTGCGATAAGTATGCCAGACTAAATGATTTAGCCATGTGATCAAACATCATCTTGTAATTGATGCACAAATCTTTTCTTTCTATGTCTTTGCTGAAAGTGGACCATACCCACTCTAAACTTCCCAGTAAACCAAGTAAATACTATTCAGCATACTGCTGCAGAAACCAACTAAACTCTATTACTTTGGCACTGGCTAAAGTCACAAGTTGCAAAATTTCAATGCATCCTGGAAGTGGTGGGAGGATGACATAATGGTTAAGGTGTTTACCTTAATGGCACAAGGTGCAGCATTTGATTCTCACATGGGGTAATTGGCTAGGTTTCAAATGGCCCAAAAGGGCAGTTAGCCTAGTACTAATCTATGAACCTGTGATGAACTAAAAAAGGCATAAGATATAATGTTTTCTTTTACTCGCTGTGACTCACATGCCCTCTGTAATGTAGCCACTGGTATGTGCAAAGTATGATCCTTATGCAAGGCAAGGTTATTAGACAAACAGTCAAGTATGCTATTTATTTTATTTACTTATTTATTGCAGTTATTTACCGTGAAAGTCCACTGGGCCTAGATGAGCCCATTTTCAGTGCAGGCCCAGTGAGAAAAGCACCACATAAATTTCACATTACAGAATACAAATATCAAATAGCATTTTCTTTACAATCTTTTAGCTATGCAGGAAATGCTCACCTCCTGCCAAAAGTTCCTGTGTTTCCCCACTGTTAGCACAGAGAACATGTGGAGTCCTGTACCAGCAGCCTTACTGCAGGGTAACAAACACTTGATGCCTTTGTTGGTGATCACAGAACTTTCACCAGAAACTTTGAAATGACACCAGAGGCAAGTTAAGAAATGTATACCATGCAAGATAGGTTTTGCGTTATTTGCAACGACATATTGGTCACTAACTTTTGTTCCTCACTAAAGGTGTCCATCTGGTTTTCACTGAAGTGTGTGCAATACTAACAAGTAGTGGAAACTGTATTGCAACTGATCTGGTCTCAACAAACACTAAGTTTATTTGTTAGTCAATGAAGGGATCACGCATTTTACACACACACACACACACACACATACATTAATATATATATATATATATATATATATATATATATATATATATATATATATAATAATAATAAACAAACTTATTCTTAATATTAACCCAAAACATTTATAAAAAGTAGTAGTCAGAGACAAAGTGATAAATATGCGCATTACCTCCATGACATAGCACCTATTGTAACGGTCACCAGTCTTAGCCAACTCTTTGTATTCCAGCCCTTCTCGTAGGCTATTCAGTTCTTCTACAGGATTTTCCATACATTTTTCTACAACTTGTTTTAGAACCTTTACAGGAGAGAAAAAATAAATAAATATTACAAATTTATTTTACACTGCATTTTCAAGATTTCTTAAAGATAATGTAAGCACTGAGCACCTGATATCATTCACTATCATGAGGCCCATTACCAAGTCATGTTTGTATTTGCCAGAATGTATGGATCTAACAGACCTTGTTACAGTCTGGATCCTGCCTCCAGAAAGACAACTAATTATCACTCCTTTCTTATGCAGCCTAGCAAGGGTAGTGCCTAAATGTCTGACAAGAATCACCTATTTATAAAATATTACCTTGGGTGGGTGCAGTTTTAGTGGGTTTTAAGGGTTTGGAGTCTGCAGATTTGTGAATCATATGTACTGAATAGGGGCATCTGAGTAAAGGTGGGTGTGGTCCTTTGTGAACTAATGGCTGAGGTTTCTATACTAAGTCCTTAGTCTTGAAGGCTTAAACAACGTTCACTTACCCATAGCGCAACTTGATGTAGAAGAGATGCTGTGTGTGTGTGTGTGTGTGTGTGTGTGTGTGTGTGTGTGTGTGTGTGTGTGCTAACCAAATGTATTTTCAGCAGATATGTTAGCTACAAAGTTCAATAAATATTTGCATCTCTCACATACTGAATCACTGTGAAGTAACAATAAAAGTTTTTGGTAAATATGGGATAGCTGTTATATTGCCTTACAATACCTAGTGCTATCAGGCTGGCTACAGAAAGGCCTAGAGCTAAGATTCCAGACTGGTCAGTGCAGTCAATGGGTTATGAGAAAACATCACAACCTAATAATCCCTACTCTTGGCATAAGACAAAACGGGTATAATGGATTGCTGTAGAGTCTGCATGAAAAGGCTAGAAAGACATGGAGCAGCAAACGGAGTAATTAGTTAAATGGGTTATGTTCAGAATGGTGAAAAAATGTTATTACAGTTTAATTGCTATAATAGCCATTATTTTGTTGATCATAATAAAGTGCATGTATATTAAACTTTGCATTAAAAAGACTGTCAGTCAGGTATCTATTGTAACTAGTGTAGGTTGTAAAAAAGTAACATAACCAATGGAGACATGATTTTTCCTGTAAGAAGTTTGATTTAAATTTTGATTGAATTTTTTTTTGGGGTTTTCAAAATAAAAAAGGGGAATTGATAGAATTATATAAAGTAAAACTGGTTTCCCTCATAGAAATGGCATGTATGTGATTTGGTAAAACTGCTTTTCTCACAGTAACAGCATGTATTGGTAAAACTGCTGTCTTTCATAGTGACAGCATGACAAATAGTATAAAAAACACAGAGCTAGCAAACGCAGGAAGAAATAACAAGAATGTGCTTGCATGACATAATGTAAAACAAAAAGTATTGTTGTTTTTCCTTCACAGCAACAGAGGTTTGATGATCATAATAACAGTATGATATATTCTTAGAATAGCATATGATGCATTGGCTTAATAGAATGTACTTGTGTGGAATAAAAAAAATTATACTTCTGAATGTTTTGTAACAAATGGCATTAACAACAGAGGCTTGCTGAAATATCCTAAACAGTTGAATCTACACAGCATATTCAAGCTAAAGGGAAATAGCTAACAGCATAGGTTCATAGGTTCATAGGTGTGTACTAGGCTAATGGCTGTGGACCCTTTACAAGCCTAGCCCATAGAAGTGCCCTGGCATCGTGCTGCCTGACATTAGTTTCCAGTGCCTCTATCAAGTATAGCCACTGGAGTAATCCCCAGGGTGAGCTATCTATTATCCATCCACTCATCAAGATTTCTCTTGAAGAGGGACAGCAAAGTGCTCTGCTTGACATGTATGGGAAGTCTATTCCAGAGCATGGTCAGTCTCTGACTGAGAAACCTGTCCCTCCAGCATGTCTTGTTGATTGTAGTAATGAGGTTGAGGTCTTTGTGGAGCATGTAGTGAGGAGGGATTGGGATTTCTTTAGATGTAGTGTTTCTAACAGAGCTGGGTCAGACATGGCTTTGTAAATCAAGCAGAGATCGCCTCTAAGCATGCAATATGAGACAGAGAATAGCTGCAGTCTTTTCAGTCTGTCCATGTAGGACATGTGTTTAATGTCTAGGATCCTCTTTGTGAGGTACTTCTATGGCCTCTCCAGCTGTTGCAGGTGTCTAGTGAGGTACATGCCAAATGGGGCATTATACTCAATTATTGGTCTAATGAGGGAAGACTAGAGAGAGACAATGACCTCTTTTTTCGTGGATGCAAAACCTTTTTATAATGAGATGTGTCACATAGAAGGACTTTCTGACCACAGTGGCAATGTGGTGGTCGATGGAGAGGTTGCTGTCAACCTGCGTCCCCATATCTCTTATAATGCCTTCAGTGTTTTGTGGGCTCCCATCAATGTGGTAATTAGTGGGAACTGAGTTTTTACCAAAGGGGATGACGAAACATGTTTTGGCATTAAGCTTAAGGCTATGGTTTCAACACCAGTCATTGGTCTCAGTGAGGCCTTTCTGTAGCTGTCTGCTTCACTTGATGAGTTAATAATAGCTCCCAGCTTGCAGTCATCTGATAACCTGGTCAGCCAGAGTCCCTTTGTGTTGACCTGGACTTCTGAGAAGTAGATGCCGAACAGGAGAGGACCTATGACTGATCCTTGTGGGACTCCACTCGTGACTGGTCAGCAGTCTGACTTGAATTCTGCTACTTTCACACTGTGTGTTCTATCTGTGAGCCAATTTGCAACCCACCTAGTGATATAGGGGTTGATGCCTAGTGTGGTGAGATTATCAATAATTCCTGAGTGAGGAATGGTATCAAAGGCCTTGGCCAGATTGAGGTAGGCTGCATGCACTGCCTTACCTTCATCCACAGTGCTGGAGATTGACTCAAAAAAGTCAACCAGGTTGACCAGGCATGATCTCCCTTTCACAAAGACAAATTGCGTGGGGTCTAGAGTTTGGAGATTTTTCTCTACCTTTGTTAATTAGGTCCATGATGATGCACCTATAGCTTTACATATCAGACTCATCAGGCTAATGCGGTGATAATTCCCAGGGTCTGTAGTTGCTCCTCCTTTATGGACAGGGATGACTGTAGCAGTGCACCATTTGGTAGGGACAAAGCCTGAGGTGAGGCTGTGACTGAACAGGGCACACAGATGTGGTGCCAATTCACTTTGTAGTTCATGTAGTGTACAGTCAGGGATATTATCAGGTCCCGTGGAAGCTGTACTCTTGGCCTTGAACAATGCACCTTTAACCTATGCTGCAGTAATGCTGGGTGCCTGACATTCTTCTGGTATTGCGATTTGTCCTTTGGGGGGTACAGGGAGGTAAAGTTGGCACTGAATCTGTCGCCCAGTATGTTTGCAATATCTGCTGGCTCAGTATAGGACCTACCATTGTGCAGTATCTCAGAGCAAATCTGGGTATTTCCATGGAGGTTCTTGATATAGCTATAGAAGGCTTTGTTGTGACTGTTTTTAGTATCTGCTGCAATTCTGCCTTTATAGCTGGCTTTAGAGGATTTGATGAGGGATCTCAACTTTTTGTTGAGGGTAATCAGGGAGTTTTTTCCTGTCTTGGGACTTCACCTTTTTCTGCAACAGTTTCTTCCTTCTGTTGTAGAGTTTATTAATGGCAGGAGACCACCAGATTGGCTTCCTGTTTTGGAGGAGAGCATCTTGGTTCTGTTGGTTATGGCTAGTTCAATGCATTTATGTACATGCTCGTACAGTGCATTGGTATATGATTTGGCAGTCATGCAGCTATTTTCCATTGGCATGGGTGCCGTGAAGTTAGCAGAAAAGTTACAACTATCCTATCAATGAGAGAACATTTTGGCATGCTGAGAACTGTTTTTTTTCTAGATGAGCACGGCTAACACAGCAGAAAAAATTACAGATTATCCTATCAATGAAAGAACATTTGTAAAAGAACATTTCAGCTTGTTGAAGGAACTGGCTTTCTCTGGATTGAGACAAGAATAAAGAATGTTTTCATCAAGGACAAACTTTTAAAACTATAAAAGTGGTGGTTGTAAAGACTTTCTGGTGGACAGTTGTTAATCTGAGTGAACTGAGGAAGTGCAGTGTACTTGACAGTTATATCTGTGTTTTAAAAAATATTTATAATCTCACAGCAGTGATTGGTTGTCTGGTTTCTATATATCTGTCAACAATTACAAATATATAGCCGTGCAGTTTGTCAGTGTGATGCTACATGCTGTTAATTTTGATTTAACACTGTATACAATAAATAATAGCAGTTATACAAGTACCAAGCAAATGTAAATGTGGCAGTAATACATAGGAACAGTAAATTAATCCATAATGACTGGTAAATTTAAAGTAGGATAATCTTGCCCAATAATTTCAAGTAGGAATTGCCACCACTGCACCTTATATGAAAAGGCACACTGCCTGCCTATTAACATAGCCAATTTTCTTCTAAATACTTTGATTTAAAAAATACTAATATTTGCTATTGTTCACTCTTAAATGATAACTGCGAATCAGAAAGCAAAACTGCTGTCCTAAGAGCAGTCAAGAAAACACCATCACATTGTTCAAACTTAGATTCAGACTGGCTATTGGTAAAAAAAAAAGACTTCTCCAGGGAAAGGAATTGTTATATGGAACAAACTACACACAGACATTAAAACTTTGAAAGTTCAAGCATTCAAAAGAAATCTTATACTGCCTTCACAAAACAAATCAAAGTGCACCTGCTTTCGCAATGCTTGTGAAATTCACAAGCAGTCACATACGGCAGGGTTTTCACATGTATATATTGTAAACAAACTTCTGAGTATGTCATAAACTATTTGGAATTTTGTGTTAATAGAAGTTAGTATTTATTCTTATGTACCAAATTTAAAAGTGAATTGTGATACTGTACAATGATTTTTACTATACTCTTGAATTCAAGTCATGTCTGAAAATGTGAACAGACCAGCCCATCTACCTTGTTATCAAATTGTAAAAAATAAATAAATAAATAAAATTATAGAATATATAGATTACTTGCAATATATAGAGGAGGAGGAGAAAGTGAGGCAGCAAAGGGACAGGTGCAGAGGATTAATTTATCAGATTAGTACAGATGTTAGTGTGAGGCAGAGGCAAAGTTAGTGAGATTGCTTAACCACAGAGTGAGGACGAAGTTCACACAGTTTCAACTGGGGTGTGCACTGAAGAAACATTTGCATGTGATATCGCGTTGAGAAGGATTATTTTTATGATGGCCGAGGGACTTATGGAATGGGGAGACTACATTAAGATTGTGGGGTATGGTCTGTGGGTGGATGCCCCTGCATCCCATGTGGTACCCCCACCCGAGGTGCAGTACTTCACATCTGACTTATGTAGACATAGTAAGTTCACATTTTTACAGCCATGGAGGAAAAATAAAATCATGCCAGATAAACAGAAGAACACAGGAAGGATTTTTTTTTTGCTGGAAAATGTTATTACGGAGTTTAAAATTCAGTAAAATAAACTGAGAAGTTGAAATTCATCCTTCACAAAGATAATCTACTAAACTGTGCATAAGCAAAATATTTACAATGTCTCTATTAGAAAGGACCACACCCAATAAAGTATCCCTATGGTAACCTAGTATTAACTAACAAATCCCCCACTGAACTTTTTGTCAACTTTCGGGTCTGATCTGTCTGTTGTGTCAACTTTTGGGTCTGGTCTGTTTGTTGTAAAACACTACTATGCTACAATGCACTTTTTCAATGAAATTAAAATGTCACTGAGGAGCTTTAACTGAATTTTAGGTAAATGACTTCAGCACTCCCTCCAAACTAAAAGAATGTTTTGATCAGTAGGCATACATTAACTTGATCTTTAAAGATTAGCAATACATAACATTAACTGTGATGTTAGCCATGAGTAACTGACCTAAAATGAAAAAAAAAAGATTTGTATCCAGCCCATGATGTGCCTACTATCTTAACATTTTTGCATGAGTTAAATCTCAACTAGTCAGAGAATTCACATAATTATGTGGGCCATTGTTTCAGTTATCCAACATTTAAATCTACTGTAAGGAAGCTTCCTGAAGCCATAATCTTACCTTTTCTGCTAGACAGTGTTTAGCTTTCTTCTTGGAAGGACCTGATGCTTCAAAGGATTTACCAATTATTTCAACCCCAACTGTAAACACTGGGGCATAGAGTGGCCCACTCTGCTGAATTAGTTTGAACTGCAGGCCAGGGAATTGTTCATTCAGCGTCTCCAGTGGACTTTTTGATGACAGCATTTTATTGTCTAAACAAAAA